>NW_024412403.1:23297915-23383174 GCF_014898765.1 Herpailurus yagouaroundi
TTTTCAGACATAAGGCCATTTTTGATGCATAATGTAACAAAATAAAAAATTCAATAGTAAATAAAACAGACTACTAAGAATTCAAAATTATCACTACAAAGAAAACGCTTGAATGGACAAAATGACTACTGCAATAGAACTGTTTCTACTGTTATTTGTTATAATAGAAAATCATGATATAGATTAAGATTTGTAAGTATTTTTCCTTGGTTTTTTTTTTCAAGTTTTTACACCGTTTTGAAAATTTTGTCTTTGTAAAAATAACCTGTCAAACCAAAGGCACAGCCCATGAAAGAAAGAAATGATAAGCCGAACTTCACTGAAATCAAAACTTCTGTTCTGCTAAAGTGTCAAAAGAATGAGAATAAAAGCCACAGACTGGGAGAAAACATTTGTGAATGACACATTTGATAAAGAAACATTACCCAAACTATACAAAGAATTCTCAAAACTCAGCAATAAGAAAATAAATAACCCAGTAAAAAAAAAAAAAAAAAAATGGCCAAACACTTTAACACATACTTCACCTTAAAAGATATACAGATGGCAAATAAGCATATGAAAAGAGGTTCAAGATCATATCTCATCAGAGAAATGCAAATTAAAACAACAATGAAATATTACCACACAGCTATTAGAAAAGTAAAAATCCAGACTACTGATAATACCAAATGCTGGTGAGGATGCGGAGTAACAGGAACTTTAATTCATTACTGGTGACAATGCAGCCACTTTGTAAGACATTTTGGCAGGGTTTTTTGTTTTGTTTTTTGTTTTTGTTTTTTCCCCAAGAGTCAGATGCTTTACCAACTGAGCTACCCAGGCGTCCATTTTGGCAGTATTTCAAAGAAGTAAACACACCCTTACTATGTGAAACAGCAATATAGGAATTAAATTCCTTGGTATTTATTTTTCCAAAGAGTTGAACACATATGCCTACACAAAAACCTGTACACAGATGTCTATGGCAGATTTATTCGTACTGCCAAAATTTGGAAGCAACCAAGATGTCCTGTGGTGAATGGATAAATAAACTATAGCACATCCAGACAATGGAATATTATTCAGTGCAGAAAACCAATAAGCTACAAAGCATTGAAAAGTCATAGAGAGGAGCCTTAAATGCATACTACTAAGTGCAAGAAGTGAAAAAAGGTACACATTATATTATTCCAACTATATAATATTCTGGAAAAACAAAACTATGGGGACAATAAGAAAATCAGTGGTTGTTAGGCAGAAGGGAGGGATGAGTATGAATAGGCAGAACACAGAAGAGTTTTAGTGAAAATATTCTCTATGATAGTGTAAAGATGGCTATATGCCATTATACATTTGTCCAAACCCACAGAATGTACGACACCAAGGAGAACTACGGACTTTGGGTTATAATGGTGGGTCTATGTAGGTTCATTAATTATAACAAATGGACCACTCTCGTGGGGGAATGTTAATAATGGGAGAAGCAGCTAGGCATAACTTGCAGGGGGTATATGGGAAATCTCTCTTTTTTTCTTAATACTTCTATGAACCTAAAACTTCTTTAGAAACTAAAGTCTATATAAAAAATTGAAAAAAACATGTCAGCAAATAAGAATCTCTTAAAAGAGAAAAATCTAAAGAAAATAAAAATCATGTCCAAATCAACTATTTAGAAATATTGGCAATTGCTGCACATTCTTCTAAATATTACCTTTTTTAAATGTTTTTTAATGTTTATTTATTTTTGAGAGACAGAGAGAGACAGAGCATGAGTGGGGAAGGAGCAGAGAGAGTGGGAGACATAGAATCTGAAGCAGGCTCCTGGCTCTGGGCTGTCAGCACAGAACCCGACGCAGAGCTCAAACTCAGGAACCCAACCACGAGATCATGACCTGAGCCGAAGTTGGCGCTTGACTGACGAAGCCACCCAGGAGCCCCTAAATATTACCTTTTAACACATACACACACAACTCCCATGGGAAAATGGCATGGCTGTTTTACATACATGGATTGGTGATAAACACACTATGTCAAAACCTTTATTTTACTTAACATTATGCCATAAGCATGATTCACCACATATACCAGGATGAGCCTATAGATTACTTCCATATTTCCACCAATATAATCTTGCAATTAACAATAAGTACTCATTAATACTGCAAACATTTCATTAGAATAAATTCCTAGAAGTAGAATCCCTGGAACAAATTGTATGCACTTTGCAGACTAGCATCAGAGAGTTTATATCAATTTAGATTTATATTTACAATAAATGAGACTGAATAGTTTTCCAATCTTGCCAATGAAGAATGTTATCAGTCTTTTTAAATCCGCAGGAAGAAAAATGTCATTATTATTGATTTTTTGCCCATAATAATGAGATTGAGCATCTTTTACAATGCATTTTTGTCATTTATAAATTCATTAGTTACTTGCCTTTTATTTTTCTCATCGATCTTAAGTAATCATGTATATTAAGGATATCCCCATCGGTAGTATTTCTTGCCAGTTCTATCTCCTTTGTATCCCAAATAGCTCCACTTGTGTTTGTTCTATTAGAATCTAATCATTATTTCACGCATATCTGGATTACTCCTATTAACTTGACATCCTGATTAATTCTTATAGTCCTCCAAATTACTGTATCTTCAAGAATCAATATATTTTTATTTATAACAAATTCAAATCCATTTACACATATATTTCATAATTTCAAATGACTTAATTGCTTAGGTTTTTTAACGACTCAAAATTCAAACTCTACCAAGGTCTATGAAGTCCTACATTGCATCACGTCATTTCTAACCACTCTTTTTTTGTGTGTTCATTATTTATTCCTGCATAAAAAGAATCCCCAAATATGACACTAGAGGTGATGAGCAGTTACTTTTCCATACTATTTCTGAAGTCCAAGAATCTGGGAGGGGTATAACTAAACAGTTCTGGCTCTAACAAAATTGCAGCCAAGCTGTTGGCTAAAGGTGCAATTTTGGAAGACTTGTTTGGGGCTGGCAGATCCACTCTAAGCTCACTCACAGAAGTGAGTGGCAGAAGTGGCAGAAATCTTAATTCCTCTCCACATAAGTGTCCCCGCAAGACTGTTCACAACATGCTTTCTCCCAGAACAAGAAATCCAAGAGAAAGAAAAAATAATATCCAAGAAAAGGAGCCACAGTGGTTCTTATAACTTAATCTCAGAAGGAATACACCATCAATTGGGCCATATTCTGTTGTGCTTATAAACCAATCCCAGCACAACGTGGCAACAGATAACACAAGCAGGGATCAGTAAGAGCCTGCTGATGGCTTGTTACCGTATCTTGAGAAGCATACTCCAGTCACAGAACCTTCTTTCTATTCTGTGCCATTCCAAGATCATTCTCTCCTTAAGAATTCTGCATTAGCTGTTCTTTTGCCCTGAAACAATCTTCTCCAGATTATAGCATGGTTGATTTTAACCTACCATTCAGTTCTCAGTTCAAATGCAACTGCCTTGAAAAAATTTTTAAATACTCTAATCTTGTTTTTTTGTTTTTGTTTGTTTTATTTGCTTGTTTTTGTTTTGAGTCTTTCAAGTTTTTATTTAAATTCTAGTTAGTTAACATACAGTGTAACATTATTAGTTTCAAGCGTGGAGTCTAGTGATGCATCACTTACATACAACACCTGGTGCTCATCACAGGTCCTCTCCTTAATCCACATCACCCATTTAACCCAGTAACCCTCACAGTTTGTTCTCTACAGTTAAGAGTCTGTTTTCTGGTTTGACTCTCTTTTTTCCCCTTATGTTGATCTGGTTTTTTTTTCTTAAATTTCACATATAAATGAAATTATATGGTATTGGTCTTTCTCTGACTGACTTATTTCACTTAGCATAATACTCTCTCCGTCCATGTCATTGCAAGTGGCAAGATTTCATTCTTTTTGATGGGTGAGTAATATTCCAGTGTGTGTGTGTGTGTGTGTGTGTGTGTGTGTGTGTGTGTGTGTATGTGTGTGTGTGTGTGTGTGTACTTTTTTATCCATCATTCACTTGATGTACATTTGGGCTCTTTCCATAATTTGGCTATTGTTGATAATACTGCTATAAACATCAGGGTGCGTGTGTCCCTTTGAATCAGTATTTTTTTTTTATCCTTTGGATAAATACCTAGTAGTGCAATTGCTTATTAATTGTCTCATTTTCTCTTGTTCACTGGAATACATGGTCCATGAGGGCAAAAAATATCTGCCCTGTTAAATGCCATCCCTAAAGTAAATGCATGGCAAGGAGTAAATATCTCTATAAAGGCATATATATAAGCAACTAACTATGAGATCAAATACATAGATGTAAGGTAACATGTATGGCAAATATTTTCCATTTTTTAAATTTTTCCATCTTATTTATTTTGCATTTGACATGCAAATACACAAAACACACTAGTATATATATCTATATCTATATATATATCAGAATGTATCAGTATATCAGAATATATTAACTACTTAAAACGTACTTACATCTCTATGGGAAGGGAGAGCAGAAAGAATGATAACATTTACTAAAAACTTAAGATAGTATCTCAATTTTAAAAAATTTCCTAAACCCGTCTAAGGTAATTATAATGTCTGTAATTTTCACATAAATAATTTGAGTTTCAGAGAAGTTACTTAACTTTCCCAAAGTCCTAGAAATAATATTGAAGAAAACACTTTTTTTTTAAATTTAGAACTGCCGGATGTCAGACACTCCTCTGTTGTACTCCATTCTGGCAAGCATGAGTCAACATGCTGAAAATTCCACAAGCATGTTTATTTTCTCAGCTGTTATTTTTTGTTGTCAAGGAAATGGTTCTAGAATTTAATTTTTCATTCTTAAAACTAGCTAGTTTCTCATCAAGATCCATTGATAATAAAGGAGCCATTAACACACACAAATGAAATGACTAACATTAGTCAGTGTTCACCTAATTACAAAAACTTAATTTTCCCATGAAAGCAAAATGCATAACCATCGTCCATAGGAGCACGGAAATGTAAAACAGAGGTACATACTTCTAAAAGCAATATTCCACTGCACCGCTCTTAGCATCCAAAAGTGAAAATGAGCAACAAACAGCATGCTAGACACTTAAAAAGTAAGAAAGTATCATAGAATTTTTTTTCTCTTGATAGCAATTTTGAAGCTCATTTAGCTCGAGCTCTTAATTTCATGGAGAGAAATTGGCTATTTCATGTATTGTTAATTTTTATATTTTATATTTTGAAATACATATTTCTCTGGGATGGATATACATTTCTCCTAATTAATTGCCTTCTACTGCCTCATTAATTATTCTGTTTGTGCTTACTGGATTGGTATTTTTTTCTGTGTTTGTTTGACGACCATTCCTTCAAATAATCAGCCTTTTGTTAAGTTTCCTGAGTTTAATTGCAGTTCCACACAGATCAAGGAATATGGAAACTGTCCAAATCCGGGCTTTGTTCATTTTTTTCTTCTTGTAACAAATGGCTAACCAAAAACACTGTATAAGTATTTCTTCGACCAAATTTAAAAATAAGGTGAGATTGCAGGGAATGCTTCTTTGGAAGATTTTATCCTCAATAATAGCTGTTTTGTAAAACTTGGACTTTCTACAGCTGCTGAATTTTTGAGTTTCCTAGGAGACTGTAAGCTAGCGTCACTTTCTTAAAAACGATGAAAGCTCTCTTTAGTCTGGGTCTATGCCTTGTTGATTCACAAGAATGAATCCTTTGATAAAAAGACAAGACAAGAATGCATGCATTAGATGATGAGACTTAAAACTATGACAGATTTTAGAAAGAATGGTAAAATCACAAAAGTATGATAAAGACACTGGGAAATATTATGTAATTACATGTGAGGATTTTTTTTTTATTATTTTGCCTTAACACCTTTCAGGAAAACAGCAACATCCAGAGAATGGTGTCTTTCTCTCCCTTTCTTTCTTTCTGTCTTTCCTTCTTTCCTTCTGTCCTCTTTTGTTCTTTCTCTCATTTTGAATAAATCTGAAAACTAAAGACAGGTCGATTCACTGGAAGACCTTTTCAAACTGTTTCACAATACATTAATGATAGTTTCTACTGGAATTTTTATAACGTAGCATCATTAAGTAAGAAAACCATCAAACGTGGATATCTCATTTCAAATATTTTCATTTATTTCTTCCTTCAGAAATTTATCACAGTGCTTTACACATATTTTGCACTTGAAATCAATTTTGTTATAATTGCTTTGATGCATATCCATGAGTTATTAAAGTGCCAAAGAATCTTATTAAATGTCCAATTCACTTCCCTTGAGCTGCTCTGCTTTAAAGCTTTCTGTAATACACCAGAACCACACCATACACAAACTACTATCCAAGAAGTACTGTATTGTGAGGAATTAAAAAATTAAATTAAATTGTCAAGTTTTTACACCCTTTTCAAAATGAGGATTATAGGTAAATAGCATCGCTAATAAAAAGTTTTCTATCATGCCATATTATATCCTATATCGTAATATACCACACGTTTTTGTATTTTTAAAAGTAAAAACAAATATAAATTATGATTCGAAATCTAAATAAGTGTTGCGACAATCAGGACAGCTTAGGCTAGCTATGTTGTAGTTACCTACAACCCCAAACTGTCATATTTGAACACAAGGGTTTATGTTCTGCTTCTGCTTCATCTCCAGTGAAGGTCAGCAGAGGGCTCTCTCATCATGGCCACAGTCTCCGAAGATGGAATCTTCCCCTCCGCTGGAGCTTCCACAAGCCATCAGAGCAGAGCAAAGTGATAACTACCACTCCTTGAACGTCACTGGCCAAAACCTGTTACATGTGAGGCCTAACTTCAGAGGCAAGAAAATACAATCCTAGAACACACCCCAAAGCTGGAGTGAAAGCTGGAGATGAAACACCGCTAATAATTGTCAGTGCTGTGGCTTCAGGTAGCAGCTTTGTGTAAACTCAGAAAGTAGAAGTGAAAAATAAAAAGTGGGTTCACAAAACTACTGATTTTAAATTAATTTTCTTTCTTTGAATGACTCAGTTACTTGTGCAACAACCTAAATTCATTCTTCATTTCTGCTGCTTTTGTTCTTTTGGTTATCTCAAAAGCCAGATAATATTATTCTGATTTTTTTGAAAAATGATTATATGTAAATATATCACATGTCAGGATTAGCTATTCTTTTACTTGCCCAACAATGGCACCATGTTTTACCCTACTGCGTCAGGATTATAGATTTGAAATAAAAGAAAGCTTTAAAGTTATGAGTATCTATAAAAAGATTAATCATAAATAACAATCATTTTGTGCTTACTAGTGAAAGGGCGGGCCTACGCCAGCGGACTCCATCTTGTTCTGTGTCCTTCACCTTGACCACACCTCCTCCCCTTGAGTAACCCCCCCCTCACCTGCCTAACAGGACTCGGACCCTTCCCCAGGACCCTTCCCCAGCCAATCGGCTGAGGCCATAGCCATTACCTCACCAACTGCCCCAGGCCCCAATAAAACCTTTGTCCTTTTGAAACTCGCTCTTTTTCCCTGGTATCTCACTGCTGCGTCGGTGCAGGTAGGGGATTGAGCTCGAGCTAGCTCGAATAAAGGCTCTTTGCTTTTGCATCGGACTCGGCTCCCTAGTGGTCTTTGGGGATCACGAATTCTGGGCATAACACTAGGTGGTTTACATTATCCTGCTTAATCCTCAACACTATAAATTATATATGATATCATCACTTTTCAGCCTAGGAAACCAAGGCATGGAGAGCTCCAATGACTTGCACAGAGTCAAACAGCCAGTAAACACTGAAAATGGCACTCAGACATGGGCACTCAGAAAACCAGTTGATTATACGAAGTGTGTCTTGATTCTTCCAGAATACGCATGTTTCAGTAAGTTATAAAGTTACTGGGCACTGCTTATACTTCCAAAAACAAAAACTGGTAGCTAGTTTTCAAAGTACTAGTAATCATAATCACAGAATGAAAAACACAAGAGAAATGAAACATTAACTTCTATTTCATAGTTAACTATGATTGTTATCTTTTCTCATGCATATTTTCCCATGTCAATAAACATATATTTATTGTCTATTATCTGTACAGCTTAGGGGTATGCATGATTCTGCACATTATTTTTTAAGAAAAACTGACATGTGCTATTTATTATTTATTCACATAATTTTAAAGTGAAATTGAGATGTCTGTGAAAGTATTTTTTAAAGAGTAAATATTATAAACTCACATTAGACCATTAGCTAACTACTTCCTCAGAAAATAGGTAGGATCCCACCTTACATACATAGTATGTCCTTATATGCCATGTTATGTAGATTTCCTTGGGGGATACTGCTGGAGACATTTGGGGCTTAGCAAGTCAATATCACAGATCAAACTTATTAGGACTGGCAAACTGAATCCTAGGGAAGTACATTTACCACATTAGGATAAATGAGGCAAAGGTACCCCTGAGAAGAAGTGTGCTCCCAAGAAAATGGACACGTATCTGTATGTGTCTAGGCCTTGCACGAGTCAGAAAGGAGTACAAGAGCAGACTGACTAGAAGTCATAGGCCAGAGAAACAAGAAAGGAGGAAAGAAGGCAATCGAAGCAGAATCAAGGCCAAGTATGTCAAAAGTCTATATTTGGAAAAACTAGCCTCAAGTTTGAGAAATGGAAAAATATGAAGGAAAGAGAGGAGGGAGGGAGAAAAGCTATAATTTAAAAGTAAAATAATAAACAAAAACATTGCTTAATTCCTTAGTCTGTGCTGGCCAGCAGAAGACACACGATATTAAAAAACATGGCAAGTTACAGCCAGGGAAAGGAATCAAGTTGGAAGACAGGTAGCCAGAGGCCAAATGCATTTTTTTTTTTCCAAAAAGAAAGTGAAAAAAAAATAGCAAGATAAGATGTGTCATGACGAAGTTGTAGCCGGTAGTACAGAAGTGAAGATGGTATGGCAGGTGGGTCAGGTGCATTGGGATATCTACTATAAACTTGAGGTTCAAGGAAAGAAATAGAGGAATACTGCTAATACTCTTTCTGACATTTAAAAAAGATTTACACTAGCAACCGTCCCTTTGCTTAGAGTCCATTTCCTTACTCTTACTTTATACATGTAATGCAGCTTGGCTGAGCCACGTTACCCCAAAACTGATGATAAATAAAGGCAAAACATATATACTTCACTAGCATTCAAAGCAGCATTCAGGATCCACCTTTCTACAGTGTAGAATTCTGTCTGGTTACTGATCCTCAGGTTTGGCTTTCTCACTCATTTTGTTTCACTGCTCCCACTTCCATGGCCCTTGGGATAATGTCTAACACACTGTCTAAAAACTCATCAATACATACCTGTTGACACACAGGTGAACAAATGAATTCACAGATGGCCACCCCACCTGGGCATGGGTTCCCACTGGATACCTATCATCCTCTAATCCTATCACCAAACCTCCTCCCCTAGCTTTTCCTACACTTGGACCTTTCAGGCAGGAAACTTTCCCTTCATTGGCCGCCAGGAAGGGCCAGGAAACCCTGCGCCTAAGGAAGAAAGATTACTCCACACTTTGCTAGGAAAGAGAGAAGACACAAGGGCCAGCGTTCACAGAAGAAGACCCCATTCGCCTCACTTGTATTCACATGTATTGCAGTATCAGGAAAATCAGAAAACTTAATTGGCTTGCTGTACACAGAAAGCATACAAGAACAAAGGGTGTGCAACTTAAAGATGAACAATCACAAGAGACTAATGAAATTAGAGGTATGCAGCAAGGCGCTCTGTGTCCACTGTTCTCCTAAACTTAGAACACAATGTATAGATAACAGAGTTCCCCAAGGACTGCAGAAACACCTGGGAGGGTGGCCCCTCGGCCCCTCCCCCACCCCTCGCAGCATTCCGCAGTCAGGGCAGTGACTCAGGCCTCCTTTTTCCTAAGGACCCAGGCCCCTCCCAAGCTTAACTGCAGCCCACCAGCATTGTGTATAATCTCCTCATCCTCAGTAATAACCCCAACCATCTGCCTCTGGCAATATCTTAAAATTAGTGCCTTGGTTGAATCCATTTTAGGTCTCTGAGCAATACTGGATTTAAAAAACAAAAATGGTTTCCATATTGTTGTAAGCTTCAAAGACACTTCTTTTTTGTCAATCTTTACATCCCAGTCAAGTAAGCTAATGAACACTCAGAGAAAGTTATGAAGCACATTCCCTCACTTCTTAGTGCATGTCACAGAAAATACTTCGGTTTTGGCATTAAATAGAACTAATTCCTCAGCTCAATCCATTGAGCCTCAACTTACTGTCTGTAAAAGGGAGATAATAATACCTCCCTAACAGAGCTAGTGTTAGCAATACATCTGATAATAGGCTTCATATCTAATCTATGGTAACACACTAAAAATGGATCATCCCCATTTTGTTCTGAAATCCATTTGAATATTTTTAATATAACATCAGATGTGAGTTATAACAGTAAGGCTAGTTCTATGAAGATACACAAAGAAATTCATCACATTACAAAATAAATCTATTATGAAGATATAGAGAGAAAAAAGCTAATACGTCTAACAGTTGGAAAATACAGTGATAGCACTCAAATTATAGATCTTTAAGCTTGTATTTTTATGACAATATCAATGCATATTTTTATAAATATTAGATTTTCCAATAGACTTCAATGCTACAGAAGCCAAAAAACTACAAAAGCCAAAATATTGAAAGGAAAATATTCACTAAAATTTTATTCATATAGTACTAAAAATTTAAAAATAGTTTAGAATTATATGATATAACATATACTTTCATTTTTATAAAATTAAACTCTAAAGGTATATATCAAAGTAAGAATTTAAAAAGTAGTTCATATATATTTACTTGTTCTTTGTCATTTAAACAAATTATACTTAAAAACATTATAGTTCCAATAAATGTAAAAATAAATGTAAGTACAAAAATGTAAAAATGTAAAAATAGTATAAATGTATATAAATTATAACTATTACTATCTAAATATCTGTATGGTGTATATTTTTGTGAGGCAAATATAACAGACAAAAAGATCAATGTTGGGCTTAAGAAAAATTAACACAGTTATAATTCCAATCTAGAGAATTGTATTCTACTTTTATCCATTGAAAATATCTATTAATACCTAATATTGTGCATTCAATGGCTAAAGTACTTATCACCCCTACAAATATATGAAAATCAAGAAAAACTGCAGATTTCAGAACTGTCAGAAACAAAGGAATATTTTGACATTGTAGATATCATTTTTCATCAAAAATTTCTCTTTAGTTTGTTTATATTTGAAGTATAGCATTATACAGCTTGTTAATTAAATCTTTTTGCAAATGAAATAAAAATAATACAAGACCTATGTTAATAAATTTAGTGTCATAAATGTTTTATGCTTTTTTTTTAAATTTAAATTTAAATTATTTTCAGGGTGTTATGGGATAAAATGCATCTTCTTTTTTTTTTTTTTTTTAAACGTTTATTTTTTTTTTGGATAGAGAGAGAGACATCATTAACGGGGGAGGGGCAGAGAGAGAGGGAGACACAGAATCGGAAACAGGCTCCAGGCTCTGAGCCATCAGCCCAGAGCCTGACGCGGGGCTCGAACTCCCGGACCGCGAGATCGTGACCTGGCTGAAGTCGGACGCTTAACCGACTGCGCCACCCAGGCGCCCCTAAAATGCATCTTCTTAAAAAAATGTATGTTGAAGTCTTAACCCCCTATACCTCAAAATGTGACCATATTTGGAAATAGGGTCTTTGCAAGGATAATTAAGTTACAGAGGGGTTACTAGAGTGGGTCCTAATCCACTATAACTGGTGTCCTAATAAGAATAGGAAATTTGGGCACAGACACGTAAGGAAGGAAGAGGATGTGAGGACACAGGTAAAAGGCGGCCGGCTACAAGCCAAAAAGAAAAATCTCAAAAAGTCCCAACTGGGCCAACACCTTAGCCCAGACTCTAGCCTCTACACCTGTAAATAAAGACCATTTTTGTTGTTTAAGCCACCCAATCATGATACTTGTTAACTTTTTTTTAAGTTTATTTATATATTTTGAGAGGGAGAGAGAAAGAGCACAAGCAGGGGAGGAGTAGAGAGAAGGAGAGACAGAATCCCAAGCAGGCTCCATGCTATCAGCACAGAGTTGGGGCTTGAACTCACAAACTGTGAGATAATAACCTGAGCTGAGATCAAGAGTCAGACACAACCAACTGCACCATCCAGGTGCCCCTATTTTTTCTTTATTAAGGTCTTTTTACTTCTTTTTACTGATCACTTGCACCTGCATAAAGACAACAGTTTTAAACAAAATATTTTGTGTTCTATTTAAAATTACCAATAAAAGAGAATCTTGTTTTATGCTTTTAACTGTTTTCATACTACAAAGCTAAATAATAATACTCTATAACAATATTAAAGATTGATGGCATATGTCATAGTGCTATCTGTCTAGCAGATGATAAATATCTTATTTTCTTTACTTTTTGAATTGGGCAGATTTTCAGACTAGCTGTAATTGTACTATTTTCTAAATATTTACAGACTTCATAGCAGAATCAGTGGAAGTATCTTCTTCCTGAGACTGATTATGATATTTCTCCATCTAAATAAATGTTACTACAGAGATTCTCATTTCCTTTGTCCCCATGATTAAAAGTGAAAAATAAAGTTGAAAAACTTGTGAAACGATACCTTTTAAAACTTGAACTATATTATATTTTATAATAATTATTTCTGACGCATTTGTTGACCATGAGAATTTAGAGTTAAAAGACATAGTTAAGATTATATCCTTGGGAAATTCCAGTTAAAATAACCAGTAAGTTCAACTGGAAAAACAATCTATTCTATTATTTAATGATTATTATTAGTTCATTAAATGCATACTTAAATCACAGAATGTAATATAAAATGAATAGAAGTTGAATTAAGAGGGACAAAGGGTAACATCTGCTGTAGAATTATACTCATGGAAATGTATTTAGGGAGCAAGGCAAATGCACACCTGGTAAAACATGATTTGATTAATTACAGCCAACATGAATTCAGGCAGGAGAATTCATGCTCAACAAACCCATTACAATACTCTGAAGTTATTACTGCCTCAACACATTCAAATTCAATTCATAAAGTACAGTTAAGATTTTAGGAATGCTCTAGATGAAGGTGATCATCTGATATTAATAGAGAAGTTAACTAACCATAGGATGGGGAGTAAAATGAGGAAAAGAGGGTATCTTTTTAAGAGAAAACAATAACATCAGAATAGAAATATTTCAAGCTGAAAAAATTCATAACTGAGATAAAAACTATGTTAAAACCTTGTGTTCCCATTGACCATAGGAATGATGGGCGTGGTCACCTATGAATACCTGTTATGACCATATTGTAAGCCTAGACATTGAGAAAAGTAAAAGGATACACAAACACTAGACTAATGTGATTGAAAGCCTGTGTTTTGAGGAACAGCTATTTTGCATCATGATTATTCCAGTTGTAGAAATACCGCTCATTAAATAAAACACAGAGAAGGAAATTGATATAAAGCCCATCATCACTTATGCTGAAGAAATGAAAAATTACATTACAGATATCTAAAAGAATTGTTTTCTCAAAATATCTAAACAGAGAATTTCTAACATAAAACAGATATGAAAGTAATTCATCCTTGATTTACCACAGAAATCTAGTTAAGCCAACTACATTTAGAAATAATTTCCATACTAAAAATATTTTTAAGTTTATTTTGAGAGAGAGAGAAAGAAAGAGCACAGTAGAGGAGGGACAGAGAGAGAGAGAGAGAGAGAGAGAGAGAGAGAGAGAGAGAGAATCCCAAGCATAGGACAGCCTATGTCAGAGCATAGGCTGATGGGGGATCAATCCCCCAAAATGTGAGATCGTGACCTGAACTGAAACCAAGAGGCAGAGGTTTAACCAACGGAGCCATCCAGCAGCCTCCACACTAAAAATATTTTTCAAAAATATATCTAAAATTTACATTCATCACTCAATGAAGCTATAACCTGTAACCTAAAAACATATATGGTTTATATAACACGTATAGTTATTTGGCACTATAATAGGAATCACAGAACCACATACTAGTAGTAAACCTTCTTATATTCAAAATTCCACTTAATATTTACATATTATAATTTAATTTTATATCAAATGTAAATTAAGAGTTACTTTTGAACTTGTGATGAGCACCATGTGTTGAATCATTAGCACACCTGAAACTAATATTACATGGTATGTTAACTGGAATTTAAATAAAAACTTTAAAAATTAAAAATTAAAAAAAATAAACATGCATGTAGATATATATTGGAAAAAAAGTTACCCTCAAAACTAAATGGCATAATCACTTCTTAACTAAGAAAAGAGGCCCATATAAAAGAAAGGAAAAGAGCTCCCATTATTTTGCCACAATGTGAGAAAAAAAGACAACCTTTGGCAAAGAAAGTAATAATAATTAAAACACAGACATACACACACACAATGGATACAATTATTATACACAGAAGTAAACCAAAAAGTACTATAATGTGTGAATATGCTCATGAGGAAATATAAACGCAATGGTGATGAAATTGGGCTGTGTTTCAACTCTCTGTCACTAGTCCTATGTGTATTCTTAGGAAAAGATACCTGGATATGGCTGATGTAAAGAAAGCATAATCTGATCCAATTATACAGCAACATGTCCAGGAAGAGTAAATGATGCTGATTGTAAGAACACAAAAATACAAAAAAAAGTTTAAAAGAAAGAATATGGTCACTGAATTTCCTGCATTGGTCAACACTTGACAATAATAATTAACATAGCGCTTAACTAAACATCAGGCAAATATCCAAGTGCTTAAGATTTATTGTTAATTTATTTCCGTAAAGCTTTTGTGGTTTATTCTAGTAATCGTTACTTTCTCCATTTGACAGGTAAAGTGCCAGGCCCACTGTCACACAACAAGGCAACTGTGAAGCCGGGGTTTGAACTGAGGCACTGTGGCTCTGCAGCAGGGCACAGCCCATTAACACAATGTGAGTCACACAGAGCAATTTTAAAATTTTCTGTAGCCACACTGAAAAAGGTAAAAAGAAAAGGGTGAAATTAAAATGAATAACATATTTTATTTAAACCAATCTATCCCAGTAATATCATTTCAACATATAACTGATACCAAAATTATTGAGATTTTTACGTTATTTTTTCAGAGTAGTCCTTGATATTCAGCATGCGTTTTATACTGAAGACACATTTTGATGTGGACTAGTCACATTTCAAGGGCTCAAAGGCCATGGCGGTTAACGGCTACCATAAGGGGATGCTGTGCTCTCAGGTGATGGCCATCCTGCCTATCAAGGGGCCTGTCAATGGGAACATGGATTCACTTTCTATTTGAAGGTAGAGCCCTCTTATTCTAGTTCTTTCTCCAAGCCCATCACATGATCAACTCAAAGTAGTGTTGAGATTCCTATCTGTGAAAGAATGTATTACGAACCCCAGTGTGATAATACTCATCCAATTCACGGCTGCATCTTTTGATTATCAATTCAAACATTTTATTTGAGTAATCAATTGCTTTTTTTGTGTTTTTGATTAGAATGAACTAATCCCAGAGGTCTGGTAAACAACGGGTGTGCTGGTGTAACAATTTCTCCAGGCTCTTTCTTACAGACACTAGACTTGGCATGCTTGAAACAGCCAGATAGGTTTTTACTGTTCACTCAACAGATATCTATTATGTGGCCAAGTTAATGCAATGTAAATAGGAAATTACGTGCAATTTAAAGTACAGAAAAGTCTATATTTGAAATAGTAAGTATATGAGAAGTTTTGAAATGACATCTCTATTAAAACTGGATAATTTTCAATCTGTTTCTATTTTACTTCTCTTTTTCCCTTTTCTCATTTCTTAAACTCCACATGAGTGAAATCATATGGTATTTGTCTTTCTCTGACTGACTCATTTCACTTAGCAGAATACTCTCCAGCTCCATTGATATCCTTGCCAATTGCAAGATTTCATTCTTTTTGTGGCTGAGTAATATTCAAATGTGTATGTACACATGCACACACACACACACACACACACACACACGCATATACACATATCTTCTTTATCCATTCATCAGTCAATGGCCACCTGTGCTGTTTCCATAATTTGGCTATTGTAGATAATCCTGCTACAAACACTGGGGTACATGTATTCCTTTGACTCAGTATTTTTGTTTTCTTTGGGTAAATACCTAGTAATGCAATCACTAGATCGTAGGACAGTCATATTTTTATAACTTTCTGAGGAACCTCCATACTATAGAGAACAAAATGATGGTTACCAGAGGGGAGGTAGGAGGGGAATGGGTAAAATAGGTGATGGGGATCAAGGAGAACACTTGTTATGAAGAGCACCAGCTATTATATAGAAGTGCCAAATCACCATATTGTACACCTGAAACTAATATGACACTATATGTTAACTAACTGTAATTTAAATAAAAACTTAAATAATTAAATATATTAAAAAAAAGAATTCCAAAAAGTAGAAGAAACAGACCTTAAACCTCCAGGGCAAAAGAAGAGGCAGGGCCTGTGCTTTAGTCTTATTAGGTTCTATTTTCATTTCCATAAACTCCCATAATTTTATTTTAGAGAAAATAAATAAGTAAACTGGGAAAAAAGTAGATAATTTTACATATATGCCCACACAAATAATGAAATATTCAATATTTACGCCAAGTAATAAAATGCAAGTAGTCCTTGTTCTGCACAGTTCCTAGGTGTTTGGATTTTGGTTACCACAGTTCAATTAAATAATATACAGCCCCTAAGTAAGTGACAGATGCTTATCATGACCAATGACCAATAATGTCACTTTTTTCATAGTTTGTTGGTGATTGATCACTATCAATCTATTCACTTCATGCATCGAAAGCAAAACTGATGGTTGGATCGCCTCTTTGTTTCCCAGTGATAAACTCAAGTGACATTTAATAAAAATGGATCATGAATGAGGGACCTGGCCAATGAAAAGTAAGGAAGAAACGAAAGGCGATAATGCTGAAGTGAAGTGAAATTTAAGTCAAAGGCAAATGGGAGTCATAGAAGAAATAACTTACTTGGGAATGTAGATACTGCTGCCTTTGAAAAGGTGCTATGAAGCCAGAGGAACTTGGTTAAGACAAAAATTGGCAGAGATGAAAAAACTATGACAAAAAGGAGGAAGATATTCCAAAGAAAGCAAGGCCAACAAAAACATGATATTAAAGGAACTCACAGAAATATTTCATGATACTGAAAGAGCAAAGAATAAAGTATTGGAAAGCTGCTCCAAACTTAGAAAGAAATATGACAACCTATCAAAGCATCAGAAAGATGATACTAGCCATGAATTATAAATCGAGAAGGCAAGCACTGTTCATACAACTCTGGAGGAGTATTTTAAAAAGAAAGAAATCACTTTAATTCTTAGTGTGCCTAATAGTTTACAGTGCACTAAATATTAGTTTTAATATTTTGTCATGTCTCTATGCATTTATGACCAGAGTGAGAGATATTTTAATGTTTTGACCAAAAAAATGTTAAATGTGACAGACAATCATAACCTTTCCATTGACTTCTTGCACTGTCATTTTATGGTCCTGCACTACCATGTAAATGTACTTTGAGAGATCATTACAGTGAAAATGTATAAAGAAATTCATCTAACCAATTGGGAATTTAAAATGAAGTGGATTAAAATACATAAAGTCAACACCTTATCTACTCTGAGATAATGAACTTTGAAACAACTTGACAAACACCCTTGTTGATAAGAATTTGTGACACCGTTATCTAATGCATTAAATAAAATTAACAGCAATAGGTAAGGGGTTTTAGGTAAGAAAAAAACAACATGCAAGAGGAAATGAAGAATCTTCATGAATCTTCCCTTCAGATAATTAAGGACTTTTTAGCTTCCCATAAACAGATGTTCTGCTCATATTGCCTTTGATACATATCTGCCTCATTAGTTTCTTTTCTCTTGTCTCTCACTTCCCATTTATTTTAAAAAGTACATCTGTGAATTTCTGATGGAAAAGGGTAATGGAAACAGCCAACCCATAATGAGTTCTACTCTATGTCAGATACTGTGCTAGATTAGCAATATAAAGAGATGATAAATCATAGCTCTCTGAAAGAAAATATGGGAAAGCTGATACTTTGAAATGTGAAACAAAGAATAAAAATTAATATGACTTCCTTTAATAAATGATACACAAGTATTTAATGTTTCCTTATTTACTGATACTTAACTTTTTGCATTTATTTATTTATTTATTTAATTCTTTTATTTATTTATTTATGTTTTGAGAAAGAGAGCAAAAGCATGAGTGGGAGGAGAGGCAGATGGAGAGGGAGAGAAAGAATCTTAAAAAGGCTCACGCCCAGCATTGAGCCCAACACAGGGCTCAATCTCATGACCGTGAGATCATGACCTGAGTCAAAATCAAGAGATTTACACTCAACCAACTAAGCCACCCAGGTATCCCTGATGTTTTTCTCTATAATACTCATGTTCCATTGATTTTATTTATATTTTCACAGGTACACAATACCTTCATTCTAGAAACAGGTGTATGCAAGAAGTATTTTATCAAGTCTTTCTCCCTTAAAGATCTTACTTATTTAGCTTCCTTTTATTTTTGCTTCCATGTTTAGTTTTTGGACATGGACTTCTTGTCTATATATTTCATGGTTTTTTTCCCTTTTACTTTTTTAAAAGCAAAGTTAGCTGTGTCTTTTTTTTTTTTTTAATGATTTTAATTTTTGATAGAACTCAAGTAGAGGAGGGGCAGACAGAAAGGGACAGAGGACCCAAAGTAGGCTCTGCACTGACAGCAGGGAGCCCAGTGTAGGGCTTGAAATCAGGAACTGCATGATCATGACCTGAGCTTCAGTTGGACAGTTGGATGTTCAACTGGCTGAGCCACCCAGGTGTCTTTTGATAGACAGATGACTTGGAAAAACTTGTGAAATATTTATATGCTTAACATAATAATTAGTCACACTAGTATTTAACTGTATCAACAGTCTTATATATATACATGTGCCTTCATTTTTCTCCTGTAACTAATAAGTTACTCATATGATTTGTACAAATATGAATCCTCTAATGCATGCTTTGAAGGAATCCATTTGTTGCCTTATATTTTTTGACAATTAAGTCATACTTTCATTTTATAACTGCTATACATTTCACTTTTTAAAACACAGACATAAGCTGAATTGACTTGATATTTCTCAAGACATTCAAGACAACAGTTCTACTTCATGAAAGTGATATTTAACTAATCAACTGTTAATTAATAAATCTATCTAGTGAAATCTAATGAACTAATTTCTTTTTAATGGTGAATATCAATGCTCAGAGAAACTTAAAACTCTTCTAGAAGTCAACAATTATGTCTCTAATATGCACCAATATTCTTTATTATTCACTGATTATGATTAATATCCCTATGGAAATCTTACCAATTAGAAGTGTTTAATTTGAATTTTCTTAAAATCTTTTAGCTAATCCATCCTTTGAGAATTGTCTTTAAACATGTTCACTTACATCTACACATAAGCCTTCAAATTATGCCATATCTCATATCCCTGCACAAAGCTACCTTATAATATACAAGGTTTTTAAGTTTAAAACAAAGCTTATAGTCACTCATTCTGAAAACATATTTTAAAACCCTGAAATAAGTTACATTTATAAAAACACATTAGCTTTTTTCATCTAAGCAAATCTCAATTTCGTGAAATACACTTGATATCCTAAGTAATAGTTTATCTTAAAGGATCATACTTAATGACCAAGCAAATTCCTTACCTTACCAGTAAGAAAAAAAATGTCCAAGGAATTGTCTTTATGTTAATTCCTGTAGGCTTTTTTAGGGCATACTATTTCCCTTTTCTTCCTAAGTACATTTGCTTTTTGAACTATCTGGCTAATTATTTATTTTCTCTGTTGTTTGCGTGCTCTTAAAACAACTCAATTTATCTATAAGTTAACATCCAATGTGTATTTGTGCATATAAATTTGACAATGGACACTTTAATTTCATTATCTTTCAATAAATTTCAGTTTGCAAGTTGTGATTTTTTTTCAATTTTCAACCTATACAGCTGGTCATAATGCTAAGAGATCAAATATATAATCTGTGGTAAAATGAGGCACTGGATCTCTTCTCATGGAGTTGACTTGTTGGGGAACATAAACATATCTCTGGAAACAAGATTAATATATATTTGCAAATTTGATGAGTGATATAAAGGAAAAGTACAAGACTCAATGAGAGCTTAGAGAAGAGGACTCTGACCCACTCAGAGACATTACCTTGAGAATAAGGTCTCCTTGAGACCTTGAGGAAATTATACTATAGATGAAATATAGAAAGCAAAGAAGAAAGGTAAAATCACTCTAGGCAAAGGAAGTGCAAATGATGGAAGTACAAAGGACTGAAATACGGACAGCAATTTGGAGCCTGGAGACCAACATGAGTCACAGAGAAAGATGCTGCTAGGGAGAGAGTTGGGAGAAATGAGGCAATGCAAAAGCAGGCCACAGTAAGGGAACTGTTCCTACCACAGTGTTTCTACTTCACTATCCGACTGAGAGGTGACTAAATTAAATTTCTTGGCAGCAAAAGTGTGGTATAATCATACCTCCAATTTAAAAAGGATGCTCTCTTTAGAAGAGGGACTAGAATGGATGTGAACAATTAGGAAGTGAATACAGCACTGATGTCCTGGTCCATGAAGGAGGCTGTGAAGATGGAAACTGGTGGATGAGATCCAAGATAATTGTATTTAAGAGGCTGAACCTTCATGATTTGTGATGGATTGTGTATGGGAGGGTGAATGAATAGGAAATGATCCCAAGGCATCTTTTTTGGTCAATGGAATGACTGGCAATGCTATTCACAGTCATAAAATATTAGAAGGTTAGAAGTTTGGAGATGGGAGTATAATGAATTCTGGACTCAGCAAAAGCCATGTGAGTAACAGTCACAACTAGAGCCAAAAAGAGAGACAAGTAAGCCAAGTTTAACTAACCCTTTAGACTAGAAAAAGCAGGGCCCATGATGAGGTCTAAATCCCATAGACCCCAGGCTTCCTAAAGCCTTTTAAGAAATTATCTCAGTTCCTCTTTGGTGCTTAAGATTGATCAGGGCTAGGGGCACCTCTGTGGCTCATAGGTCAAGCGGCCAACTTCGGCTCAGGTCATGATCTCACGGTTCATGAGTTTGAGCCCCGCGTCAGGCTCTGCACTGACAGCTCAGAGCCTGGTGCCTGCTTCAGATTCTGTGTCTCCCTTTCTCTCTGACCCTTCCATGCTTGCACTCTCTCTCTCTCAAAAATAAATAACATTAAAAAAAAATTTTTTAAGCTTGATCAGGGCTGGAACTGGTCTTTGGATGGGGTCCTCTGGAGCAGGACCAACATGAACCCCTTTCTCATATTTCTATGTTTCATGATATTTTCCAACCTGTTCAAGAGGTCAATCTTCTGCCATTAAGATCTCTGAGACTTATGTCTATGTGATCTTCTAGGGACCCAGTGGTAGGGCAGATTTTAGGAGAGTAGCCTGATGAAAACATCACTCTCACAGGCCAGCATGGGGTATTTTTTCTAAGATTATGAAACTGGGGCGCCTGGGTGGCTCAGTCAGTTAGGCGTCCGACTTAAGCTCAGGTCATGATCTCATGGTCCATGAATTTGAGCCCCACATCAGGGTCTGTGCTGACAGCTCAGAGCTGCTTTGGATTCTGTGTCTTCTTCTCTCTCTCTCTGCCCCTTCCTCTCTCTCTCTCTCTCTCTCTCACACAAATAAACATTAAAAAAAATTTAAAAAAAAGTAAAATTATGAAACTGGCTCACCAGAATTTCCCTGATATGCTGATTTGGGGACTCACATTATTCATACCAGGCAAGGATGCTGCAAAATATTTGGGCCCCCCTTTCCCCTCCACACCCACACAGTCTTGGTCCCATGGCCAAAACCTTTGGGAAAATCTGTGATTCAAAGAAAGACCCATAAATGCTTCCCAAACCAAAGCCAAAGGAGAAGGAGTACCAAGAAGAAAATCTGAATGCTAGGCTGGAAGGAAAAAGACACACACACACACACACACACACACACACACACACACACACACATTGAACCAAAACAGTAAACAATCCCTATCTGGATCAAGGTTAGAAGTTAAGCAAGACCTGTTCAAGAAATAAGTATCACAAACTTTGATGGATTGAGACCTAGGTAACAGACAAATCTTGATCTAGATTGTCTTCTTTTTACTTGGTTTTTAGGCTGTTGCTTGATGATGTGAGAGTTCTGAAAGGAATAGCTTTCTATGAAAAGTTATGGGGTTACAGATCTGAGACTCAACATGATGATTCATTAATTAAATGAGCTGGGACATCTCACTGAAATAAAATACTGTGGGAATTTTTGCTTCATTATCCATAATAATGGATACTGATGCCTTTAGCATCCTTTCATCTTTATCTTCTACTTTCCTATATTATGTTTGTTTCCTGTTTCTTCAGTTCTTTAAACTATGGGTTCAGTACAGCCCATCCTGATATATAATGTAACCTCAAACATCACTATTAAGAGCTGTTCTTGTCAAAGAAGATACATTAATCAGAACTTCAGCTGAGAATTAAAGAATGAACCTAGTTTCAGTCTAAGCAAGAATTATTGGCTCATGCAACCACATCGTGGGGAAGGCAAAGTGAAGTTGAGGATGAGTGGGGCAAGGACTTGCAGGCTATCGGGAACTTCATTATCGTTTTTTCTTGGTTTCCCTTGAAGGATCATCTACAGAGCCTTTCATGTACACATCCTATTAGCCATGATCCAAAGAGGAACAGGCTCTTTCCTGCCATCTCCACTTGGAAATACCCTTAACAGTGAATGACTGGATGAGTTTATACCACATACCCATCTCTGGGTTGGTGGAAGTGTCCAATAGCATCTATCAGTTGGATCCCTAACTAGAGAAGGTAGAGAGGCGGTTCCTAAAACACTGTGCTATTCTAGGGGAGAAGGGAATGAAGAGACAAAATAATAAGACAGGAGGCAGATGACAGAATCTCAGCTTCCCTGTTGTTCATACACTATGCCTGCTCTTAATCACCCCATCATTTAAACCTTGACCCGATTTATTATTTCTATTGATTAATTTTCCTGAATGTGACCAATTACCTTCCTGATCTTCCTCTCACCCTGTAATTTCTGGTATCTTTGGACTTGACAAGCTATGATGAGTTATTATGGGGTACCTGGGTGGCTCAGTCAGTTAAGCAGCCGGCTCTTAGTTTGGGTTCAGGTCGTGATCTCAGGGTTTGTGAGTTCAAGTCCTGCCTTAGGCTCTGTGCACTGACCACGCTTAGCCTGCTTGGGATTCTCCCTCTCTCCTTCTTTCTCTGCCCCACCTCTGCTCATGCTCTCTCTTGTCTCTCTCAAAATAAATAAACATAAAAAAAGCTTTAAAAACTACAGGAACAGGTAATGTCAAGTAACTGATATTCCACTCTGCTACAAAAATTCTATTGACTATTTATAATTGACATTATTTTCTTTTAATATGTTATATAACATGAAATAAAACTTTACTGTATAAATGAAAATAATAAACTTTATTTATAAAGACATATAAATAAAGTATTTTCCATTATATGCTAATTGAATTATGTATCAGTTTAGTATCTCTGGAGAAAGTCTACAATATATAATTATATACTACATATATATATGTGGCTTAGTTGAGAATCAAGGGATACAAGTTCTTACCCAGATTTCCCAATCTGTATCACTCTTTTGACTCATATTTTGTGTTCCACATTAAAATCGAAATATTAAGTCAACTAACTTGATATTTATTTAAACTAATATTTCTCTAAGCATTCTGAAAAATGCTACTCATTTATGTGTCTTCTACTAGCATCAAAGCAGGTAGCTACTATGAGTTGCTATTTATAAAATAATAATAATTATACGTACTAATGGATATTTTCACTAAAACTGAAAGGTAAAATTAATTAAATTATTAGTTCAGTAAATGCTTCTTGCCTAACAATATATTTTGCAGCATAATAGGGTAAAATAAATATTTAAAATTATTTTTAATACTTAAATTGAAATTTAATCAAAGACGTTATTATAAGAAATCTACTAAATCTTCTATGTCACTAAAGTGAATTAAAAGAGAATTCAAGGGGCGCCTGGGTGGCTCAGTCGGTTAAGCGGCCGACTTCGGCTCAGGTCATGATCTCGCAGTCCGTGAGTTCGAGCCCCACGTCGGGCTCTGTGTTGACAGCTCAGAGCCTGGAGCCTGTTTCAGATTCTGTGTCTCCCTCTCTCTGACCGTCCCCCATTCATGCTCTGTCTCTCTCTGTCTCAAAAAATAAATAAACGTTAAAAAAATTTTTTTTAATTAAAAAAAAAGAGAGAATTCAAAATTTCCTCCCTTTATAGTTATTATCTATCACAGTGGGAACATTTGACAATGCTCCAGAGAGTACATTTAAACTCTTTAGTCATGAGACCCCATATCAACTACATATTCCATTTTATATAAAGAACATCAGCAACCGTTTTCATGACAGGCAAGCTCTCCACCTATAACTGAGAACTCAGTGCAAGAACTTACCTATTCTATAGAAAATGCATATGTCGACCACAAACTCATTTTTAATGAATTCATTTGTTACTCATTAAATATTTATTGAGCACCTAGTTTGTTAAAGCTTCTTTCATGTATTAAAAACAAAGGTATCTAAAACCAATTCCTGGGAAACTTGGTGGCTCAGTCAGGTAAGCATCTGACTCTTGACTTCAGCTCAAGTCATGATCTAACAGTCATGGGATAGAGCCCTGTGTCAGGTTCCATGCTGAATGGGGAGCTTGCTTGGGATTCTCTCTCCTCTTCCCCTCCTGCCACCTCTACCTCTCACTCTCTCTCTCAAAATAAAAAAATAAATATTGAAAATATAATAAAATAAAATAAAACCCATTCCCCAATTGATAGAGAAGACATAAAACGTTAGCCTCCAAGATGTTCCTGTGCACATCTTTGCAACATTTTATAAAAAGTAAAAAAAAAAGGTGAAAAAATGAAAAATATTTTTTAAAAAGCATTATTTCTTGGACACTGAGACCTCTTATAGTAATAAATGACCTTCTGCATTTAAGATATTCTATCTAGAGCAACCTATTCAGTGTCAGATAATTATGAGGCTAGCTAGTGCACCTGAGGAAAGTAACATAAAGTTTCAAATCACTTTCTTAGAATGAGAACTGAATAGTTCTTATAATCATACTTATTATTCTCAGTAAAATGTAAAATATTTCAAGAAAGAGTTATATAAGATCATTTCACTGTCATTTTGATTTAGCAGGGAAAAAACCTTTTCTCATGATAACTGGACTTTTTTCATTATACTTTGTAAGATTCTCTATTTTATTTTAAGTTGTATTTTTTTCAAAACAAATAATAAAGTAGAGCTCAAATATTCAATTTAGAATTGAGTCGATAATCACAATTTAGCATTCACAATTTAAAAGAATTTTATTAAAGAAGATGTTATGTGTGCCCCTGATTAAAGATACTATGTTACAGGCACATTTAAAAATGGGAAAATATTCCATGCTCATGGATTGGAAGAACAAATATGGTTAAAATGTCAATACCACCCAAAGCAATCTACATATTCAATGCAATTGCTATCAAAATAACACCAACATTCTTCACAGAGCTAAAACAAACAATCCTAAAATTTGTATGGAGCCAGAAAAGACTCCAAATAGCCAAAGCAATCCTGGAAAAGAAAACCAAAGCTGAAGGCATCCCAACCCCAGACTTCAAGATGTATTACAAAGCTGTAATCATCAAG
This sequence comes from Herpailurus yagouaroundi, assembly GCF_014898765.1. NCBI lineage: Eukaryota > Metazoa > Chordata > Mammalia > Carnivora > Felidae > Herpailurus > Herpailurus yagouaroundi. The sequence continues at coordinate 23,323,858 of NW_024412403.1, forward strand.
ACAGTATGGTACTGGCACAAAAACAGACACTCAGATCAATGGAACAGTATTAATAGAGAACCCAGAAATGGACCCACAAACGTATGGCCAACTAATCTTTGACAAATCAGGAAAGAATATCCAATTGAGTAAAGACAGTCTCTTCAGCAAATGGTGCTGGGAAACCTGGACAGTGACATGCAGAAAAATGAATCTGGACCACTTCTTACACCATACACAAAAATGAACTCTAAACGGGTGAAAGACCTAAACGTAAGACAAAAAGCCATCAAAATCCTTGGGCAGAAAGCAGGCAAAACCTCTTTGACTTTGGCCACAGCAAGTTCTTACTCAACACATTTCTGGAGGCAAGGGAAACAAAAACAAAAATGAACAGTTGGGACCTCATCAAGATAAAAAGCTTCTGCACAGTAAAGGAAACCATCAGCAAAACTAAAAGGCAACCAACGGAATGGGAGAAGATATTTGTAAATGACATATAAGATAAAGGGTTAGTATCCAAAATCTACTAAGAACTTATCAAACTCAGTACTCCCCCAAAAAAAAAATTCAGTGAAGAAATGGGCAAAACACATGAATAGACACTTCTCCAAATAAGACATCCAGATGGTCAACTGACACATGAAAAAATGCTCAACATCACTTCTCATCAGGGAAATACAAATCAAAACCACAATGAGATACCACCTCACACCAGTCAGAATGGCTTAAACTAACAACTCAGGCAACAACAGATGTTGTCAAGGATGTGGAGAAAGGAGATCTCTTTTGCATTGCTGGTGGGAATGCAAACTGGTGCGGCCACTCTGAGAAAGAGTATAGAGATTCCTCAAAAATTAAAAATAGAGCTACCCTACAAGCCAGCAATTGCACTACTAGGTATTTACCCAAGGGATACCGGTGTGCTATTTCAAAGGGGCGCATGCACCCCAATGTTTATAGCGGTGCTGTTGACAATAGCCAAAGTATGGAAAGAGCCCAAAAGTCCATCAACAGATGAATGGATAAAGAAGATGGGGTGTGTGTGTGTGTGTGTGTGTGTGTATATATGTGTATGTATATATGTACATATATATATACATGTACATATATATGTATGTATATATGTACATATATACACACATGTATATATGTACATATATACATGTATGTACATATATACATGTGTGTATGTGTGTGTATGTATATATGTACACATATATACATGTGTATATATATGTACATATATACATACACATATACACACACACACACATATATACAATGGAGTATTACTCAGCAGTCAAAAAGAATGAAATCTTGCCTTTTGCAACTACATGGATCGAACTAGTTGGTATTATGCTAAGCAAAATTAGCCAATCATAGAAAGACAAATATCATATGACATCACTCATATGAGGAATTTAAGATACAAAACAGATGAACATAAGGGAAGGGTAACAAAAATAATATTAAAAACAGGGAGGGGGACAAAACATAAGAGACTCTTAAATGCAGAGAACAAATTGAGGGTTGCTGGAGGGGCTGCAGTTGGAGGGAATGGGCTAAACAGGCAAGGGGCATTGGGGAGGACACTTGTTGGGATGAATACTGGGTGTTGTACATAGGGGATAAGTTACTGGAATCTACTCCGAAATCCTGATAGCACTATATGCTAACTAACTTGGATGTAAATTTAAAAATTAATAATAAAAAATAATAATAATAAGTAAAGTAATGTAGTTGTAAAACTTTCAGGATAGCAGAAGAGTAAATAATCCTCAGATACATATAACCTACAGAATAAAAAAGATTCTAATCATGTTACACCTGCCCCATATATTTATATGATAAAATCTCCTTCAACTGTGACTATTACCAAACAAACTAAAACCTATATGGATAAGGGAGTAGTGTCACATGATTTTTAAGTGAGGATGTAAGCCATTCATGCCACACCTATTAGTAAGAATGCATGTGCTAAGCCTTGTACTCAGATCAGGGATACAGCATGAACAAAGACCAGAAGTCCCCTCTTTCACAGAATAAACATTCGAGTGGTGACAGACAGGCAATAAACAAATAAATAAACCAATTTACAGAAGTCTGATGGTGCTGAATGCTCTGGAGGGAAAGCATAAAAGAGAGGGGGGCTGAAGTTAGAATGGGGGGCTAGCAACTTCCAGCTTTCATCAGAGAAGGCCTCATTGTAGAAACTGCATTTGACAGCACCGAAGCAGGTGCAGGGCAAGTCTTGCACATACCTGGGTACAGAACACTGAGACAAGAGTTTTTCTAGGTGATAGAAGGAATAGTAAGCTTGCTCGCCAGGAGAAACCTGAGCGAGAGTCTCAAAAAGCTTGCAAGGCGCTGACTTTTATTCCTGAGTAACATAGAGGCCACTGGAGGAACTGATAGTTTAGAATTTGTTTCTAAAGGGTCACAGCAGCTGCTATATGAAAACAACACACAGGGTGGAATAGTGAAAGCAGACAGCATTCTAGGTAAAATAAACTTGGGGCAGTTATTATCAACTAAATAAAACTTGGCATATCTACTGATGGCAATACTTGATTTTTTACTGTAATGGTTTTGCTTAGTTATTTAGGTATGTCTGTTTCCTGAAAATACAAGAATAAGGCTGCTCACATTCACTTTTGGCATTACATGTTTTAGAAAAGTTTGCAAATTGGGGGCCTCTCAGACCTAATGACACTTTGAGTTTGTTTTATTGGTCCCAGAAAGTATAGGAAAAAAGTGGTAACAACAACAAAAACTGAACTAGGTAACTTTTGATAATTAAGAACTTTCACATTAAAAATCCACATACTTTGAAAAACTAGCAGATCTGACAATAGTAGATAGAAAGACACAAGGAAGTAAAAAAAAAGGAGAGGAAAAACAGTGCCTCTCAACCTTTCATGGGTAGGCACATCACTTGGGAAACTGTGAATGGCAGATTCTGATTATGTCTGGAGTCAGACATGAGAGTTTGCATTTCCAACAACCTTCCAGGGGCTGCTGCTGCTGCTGGTGGTCCTCAGACCAGATCTTGAGCAGAAAGGTGTTGAAGGGCAGTAGCAGCCGTTCACACCCCCTCCCCCAACTCCCACATTCCTACCCATTCACTGTTGTTGCTCCTATTGTTAGTGTTAAGACATTGATGTCTGTTGGCTTTTGAATGTTTATTCTTCTGTTTCAGAATATGGTCTCTTGGATAAAATAAATAAACGGGATGGCAATTTTTAAACTAGGAGTTGCAATTTAATGCACACAGGGGATATACTTATAAACTCAAAAGAAAAAAATTATTAGCATGTTCCATATAGTCAGTTTACTTTCAGAAACACATGAGCAGAGAGCTTAAATATGCTACGTAAAGAGCAGTGATAGATCTCAGTGGAGGATGCCAGGGGAGGGCGGGGGGCACAATAACTGAACAAAGTAAACATAGGAAAGAAAAAAAAAAAGAAAGAAAGCAGAGATGTTTTAGATGTCAGTGGCATCCATGCTCAAATCTCAGTTTCAGACAAATTCATTCAGGCATAGGTTTCCAGTTTCGATTAGAAATAGATGTACAGAGAAATATTCAGCCCGCATCACTATCAACAGTGCAAGAATCTCAGAAAACTAACAGAAAAAAAAAAAAGAGTAGTGGTTTTTAATGTGATTCTTTATTGTGGGTTTGATTGCCACTAATAGCCAGCAGATGGGATAGATACATTAGGGAGAAAAAAAGCTCAAAGAAGTTTTCTGGCCAAAATAAGCAGTTATATTCTAAATTGCACCATAACTTTGAGAACAGCAGAATGCTATTGGGGAAAGTTTTTCAGAAAACAAAATTATTTTAAAAGGTAGGTTTCTTTATTAACAGTAATTGTTCCAAATGCTTCTCTATTAGGGTAATTTTTTATTGTATTTTCAAATAAAGATTCCCTTTTCTTCCAAAGCATAATTTCTCAGTTCTAAATTCCTTGCATTGAGTGGAAGCCTTTGAACAGCCAGCTTTTGCGAAAAAGCAAAACAAAACAAACAAAAAACTCACAAAAGATTATGATCATATAGCTAGCTACCCAAATTGTGTATCTATGATCCCTAATGCCTAAAAACCACTACCTATGAAGGTCTCTGGCTATGAATGGACGTGCTCAGTAAACAGTTTCACTGAACACTGATTGTTAAAATCATAAATAAATCTCTGCAGATCTCATGTGCAGCACAGCAATTACAGTTAACAATACTGTATTATAAAATTCAAGACTGCTAAGAGACTAGATCCAAATTATTCTCACCACAAAAAAATGATAATTATGGGACACGGTACAAGTGTTAACAAACGTTATGGTATTAATCATATTGCAATATATAAATGTATCAAATCAATACATGTATGCCTGAAACTTCCATAAGGTTGCATGCCAATTATATCACAATTAAAAAAAAGAAAACACTCAAAAGCTGATCCTGAAGAAAAAATTAATCCCAAAATGAACCTCTGGAATAGAAGACTATTCAGTATTTGTCCCAGTGCGACATGATTGATCACAAGGATTGTTCAATATGATTTGGAGTTTTCCTCTAGTATGAAAATATGAGGTAACAACATGGACATTCTGTTTTTAATTCAGTCTCAAAATGTGAAGAATTCCAACACAACTTTTTCTTGAAAATTCACAGCCAATAAATGCAATTTTATATAATTGAAATACAGTTCTTGAAGATTATTTTATTTGGTATCATGGATATTAGTACATCAAACAATGTAACATGAATTATAATTTGACATGACCCAATATCTATTATTTTAGCTTTGCATTATTTAAATTTTTATTGATATCTGCTCCGCTTGAAAAGGAGGTAATGCTTCTTCTAAAGTGATCGAGGCAGTGCACTTAATATTTGTATTGATTGCTAATATGGATCGTATTTAACTATTTGAAAGCTATTAACTTCATATACAAATTAAAAGCACTTATTATTTAATATAGTGTCATATTCTTACTGTAATAGTTACAGTTCCACATCACTTTGAAGAACTTCAACAGATAAAACAAATGAGATATTTATCTCAAGATAAATTTGGATCGTTTATATGTGTTTGAAAAATGATATTCAGAAAGTAAGGATAAATTCATGACATGGCTAATTTCTGACATATTAGTCTTAATTATACTGAGTCTTCATGTGATCACACAATTATTGATCACACACAAAATCAGGTTTGCCAGTGATGAGGCAAAGCAGACCACCATTTCAGCCTCGCAAAGACCAAAGGAAAAACAGAAGACTCTCATTCGATTTCTTAATCCAGAGTCTGAATGGGATGCATTCTCAGTACCTTATGCAATTATCTCACATTCTCCTGTCTCACTGCATTCCACATTCTGTCTCTGCTACCCAGAATGCTGTATCTCCTGATGGTGCAACAAGACTTGGATGGTACTTTCAAATTAAGATAACACCTTACATACAAAGGGACTAATCACAAAGCTGTGGGCAAGGAATAGGAGAACTCTAAAGGAGAGTTCAGGGACCAGGGCTAAGAGCAGAAGTGCTATTGCTACTAGTTGTCTCCTCAGTGGGAGAAGAGGCTATCAAGAAGATAGTTGTGGGGATGAGTCACCTGCAGGGAAACACTGGCATTAGGGCAGGACAAGTCTCAAAGAGTAGGTCACGGAATAAATACTCAGTGTCTCTTGAAAGAACTACTCAGTGGACAATCCCAACTGACTAAAATAGAAGTCCATTTTGGGGATGAGTGTGCAGAAGTGTAGAGGGGATATGAAGAAGCAAATGAAAGAAAGCCAACATAAATCCTCAGCAGACTATGAAAAATATGCTTTGATTCTTTTTAAATCTGGAATTTCCTTTCTAATCTTAGCAATTAATCAGGAAAGAATTTAGGAGGAAAACAACAATGCATAATCCCAATGTTAGGGGCAACATCCATTCGCACACAATTCTTGTCTTCCCAGGAAGACATGCTACAATGTTAGATATGTCCAAAAAAGGGTAAATATCATTATTAAAAGAATAAACTTATTTTTATATTTGAAAAAGATTAAGAAAAATCTTTTAAATTCAAAAACAAATCAGTACAACATAAGTACACTGAATAAAATTGTAAAGACTATGAATAGGAAGAAAATTACAAACGTACACACACATTTGACCTGGGAACTTATTTTTCTAAGTTTATTTATTTTGAGAGAGAGAGAGAAAGAGCAGGGGAGGGGCAGAGAGAGAGGGAGAGAGAGAATCCCAATCAGTCCCCATGCTCTCACTGGAGAGCCCAACGTGGGGCTCAATCTCACAAAACCGTGAGATCATTCTCTGGGCCAAAATCAAGAGTCAGATGCTTAACTAACTGAGACACCAAGGAACCCCCATGAACTGGGAACTTCTTGAAGCATAAACTGTGATGTTTTAACACAAAACTATTCTATTCACTATTCTAGTTAAAGTAACGAACAGTCCTTTTATTTAGGACTCCCATTTAAGCACCACCACAACCACTATTACACATCTTGCTATGAAAATCTTGCTCAAAATGTCTAATTACAGTTTCTGAGGTGGTGGAATTTTGCTACACTAAAGCAACTTGCATTACTCTTTGATGGCCCTGATCCTTGTTGCACCGCAAAATCAACCTTATGCATTCTAAGCCTTATATGACAGATGAATGAAGTGGTGTGGAAATATGAGATAAAACTTTCCTGACCATGTAAGACATAGTATGCATTTTGAGCCGTGGTCTTCTGTGTACATACAATTCTACCACTACATATTTCCTTATAATCATCAAGTATGTGATAAAAGAGATTCCTGCCCTTGGAACACTGACCGGTCTTGGCAGACCCTCAACAATGGGGACATATCAAGAATAAATCAGGTAGTTTAGACAATCACAAATCTTCAAGGGTCAACTAACAAGTAGGGCAGGGTTGAACAGAAAGTTTCATCACCTACACAGGCCACCCCTTTAAAACCAAGAGAGGTAGGTATTTTCTCTAATACGTAGAAACAAATACAGAGAGTCAAGCAAAATAAGGTTACAAAGGAATATGTTCCAAATGAAAAGGCAAGACAAAACCTCAACAAAAATATCTTAATGATGCAGATATCAGTATTTTACTTGATAAAGAATTCCAAGTAATGGTCAAAGATGCTCACCAAACTCAGGAAAACAATGAATGAACACAGTGAGAACTTCAACAAAGACATAGAAAATATAAGAAAGTACCAAACAGAAGTAATAGAGCTGAAGAATATAATAAATGAACTAAAATAAATACACTAGAGCAGTTCAACAGTGGACTAGATGACAAAGAAGTAAAAATCAATGACCTATAAGACAAAGCAATGGAAGTCACCAGAGAGAGTAGGAAAAAAAAAATTTAATGAAGATATCTTAAGGGACTTATAGGAAAATATCAAGTGAAATAGCATTCACACTATGTGGGTCCCAGAAGGAGAAGAGAGAGAAAGGGGCAGAACATTTATTTGAAGAAATAATGGTTGAAAACTTCCCTAAACTAAGGGGAAAAAAAAGAGGAAACAGACATCTACTTCCAAGAATTCCAGAGTTCCAAATAATATCAACCCAAAGAGATCTACAACAACATATTATAGTTAAAATGTCAAAAGTTAAAGGTAAAGAGAGAACTTAAAAGCATCAAGTAGAAAAATGAATTGGTATATACAAGAGGAACCCCATAAGGTTATCAGCAGATTTCTCAGCATAAATTTTGCAGGCCAGAAGGGAATGGGATGACATATTCCAAGTACTGAAAGGAAAAAATTTGAACCAAGAATACTCTACCTGGCAAAGTTATTATTCAGAGTTAAAGGAAAGGTAAAGGGATTTTTAGATAAGCAACAGCTAAAGGAGTTCATCACTAGTCAATCAATCTTACAAGAAATATTAAAGGAACTTCTTTAAACTGAAAAGGAATTACACTAATTCATAACAAGAAAACATGTGAAAGTAAAAATGGAAAGGGCTAATATATAGTAAAGGTAGTGCATTAATCATGTATAAAGCTACTATGAAGGTTAAAACACAATGATAGTAAAATTAATACAATAATTAGTTAAGAAATATATAAAATAAAAAAATGTGAAATATGACATCAAAACATAAAATGTGGAAGGGGAATAAAAAAGTAGAGTTTTGGAATATGTTCAAATTTAAGTTACTATCATTTAAAAGAAAACTGTTCTAAGAATAGGATGATATATGTCAACCTCACAGTAATCACAAAGCCAAAAACTTATAGTAAATACACAAAAGAAAATGAAAATAAGACTCTAAATATAACAATATAGGAAATTATCAAACCACAAGGTATGACACAAAGAGAAGAGAGGAACTATAAAAATAGCCAGAAAACAAATGACAGTAAGTACATATCTACCAATTGATAATTATTTTAAATGTATGGACTAAAAATATCCTATCAAAAGACAGAATGGCTAAATGGAGGAAATAAAAAAAAAAAGAAAGACACATCTATATATTGCGTACTCACTTCAGAAGTAAGGTCACACAGACTGAAAGTGAGGGGATGGGAAAAGATATTACATGTAAATGGAAGCAAAAAGAAAGCTAGTATACCTATAATGTATTAGACAAAGTACACTTTAATAAAGACTGTAAACAGGGAGGTGGGGGGTAGGTCTGGGATGCTCAGTTGGTTAAGCATCTGACTGGATTTCAGCCCAGGTCATGATCTCACGGTTCCTGAGATTCAGCCCTGTATCAGGCTCTGCACTCACTGCATCAGAGCCTGCTTGGGATTCTCTCTCTCTTTCTCTATGCCCCTCCCCTGCTTGCACATGCTTTCTTTCTCTCTCAAAACAAACAAACAAACAAACAAACAAACAAACAAACAAAGGGTGTAGAGGGGCACCTAGCTGGCTCAGTTTGAGGAGCATGTGTCTCTTGATTTCAGGGTTGTGAGTTTGAGCCCCAGGTTAAGTGCAGATATTACTTAAAAATAAAATCTTTAAAGAAAGACTGTAGAGGGGGCAAGACAAAGATAATGATAAAGGGTTCAATTCAACAAGGATGTATAACATATAACATATGTATACAACATATGTATATAACATATATATATACACACATGTGTGTATAGATTGATTGATTGATAGATATGGATATATCCAACACAGAAGCACAAAATATATAAAGCAAATATTAATAGACCTAAAGGAAGAAATTAACAGCAATACAATAATAAGGGACTTTAAGACGCTACTTACATCAATGGATAGATCACCCAGACAGAAAATATAAACATTAACCTTAAATTACACATTAGATCAGATGGACTTCATAGATATATAAAGAACATTCCATCCAAAAGCAAAATACACATTCTTCTCAAGAGCACATGGAACATTCTCCAGGATAGATCACATGTTAGACCACAAAACAACTATCAATAAATTTGAGATGGAAAACATATTAAGCATCATTCTTTTCCAACCATGATGGTATGAAACTAGAAACCAATTACAAGAAGAAAACTGAAAAAAATTACAAACAAATGGAGATTAAACATGTTATTGAACAACTACTGGGTCATAGAAGAAATCAAAGAAAAAATTTAAAAATACTAAAGACAAATGAAAATAGAATCAACAAAAATACAACAAAAATACAAACCCAAGACAAATACAACAAAGTCTATGGGATGCAGCAAAAAGTATCCTAAAAAGGGAGTCATAGCAATCCAGGTCTCTCTCAGAAAATAAGAGAATTCTCAAATAATTTAACATTATATCTAAAGGAATTAGAAAAAAGAACAAGTCAAGCCCAAATACAGTAAAAGGAAGGAAATAATGAAGATCAGAGTGAAAATAGAGAAAATATAGATGAAAAAGGCAACAGAAAAGATCAATAAAACTAAGAGCAGATTCTCTGAAGAGATAAACAAAATAGACAAACCTGTATCTAGACTCCCCAAGAAAAAAAGAAGGATCGAACAAATAAAATCCAAAATGAAAGAGAAGCTACAAATTATATCACAGAAATACAAAGGAACATAAGAGACTACTATGAACAATTATATACCAATAAATTGGACAACCTGAAAAAAATGAATAGATTCCTAGAAATTCACAACATTCCAAGATTAAATCAAGAAGAAATAGAAAATCTGAATAGACCAATTCCTTGTAAGATGACTAAATCAGTAATCAAAAACCTCCCAACAAACAAAAGCCAGGACCAGACAGCTTCACTGGTAAGTCTACCAAACATGCAAAGATTTAATACCTATCCTTCTCAATGTCTTCCAAAATTGAAGACGAAGGAATGCTTCCAACTTCATTTTAGATAGTTAGCATTACTCTGATATTAAGATGAAACAAGGATACCACAAAAAAAAAAAAAAAAGAAAGAAAGAAAGAAAATTACAGGCCAATATCCCTGAGGAACACAGATGCAGAAAAACTCAATAAGACACTATTAAACTGAAATCAAAAATACAAAGAATCACACACCATGACCAAGTGGAATTTATTCCAGGGCACAAGAATGGTTCAACATCCTAGAAAATCAATGTGATATACCACAATGACAAAAAAAAGTTTAAAATCATCTGATGGTTTAATAGACACAGAAAAATCATCTGACAAAATTCAACTTCCATTTACCTAATGTCAACAAATTGGGAAGAGAGGGGAAAAATACATCAACAAAATTAAGGCCATATATGACAAACTTACAGCTAATATCATACTCAATAATGAAAAGCTAAAAGCTTTTCTTCTAAGATCAGGAAAAAGACCAGGATTCCCATTGTCCCCACTTTTATTCAACACAGTATTAGAAGTTCTAGGCACAGCCATGAGGCAAGAAAAAGAAATAAAAACATGCAAATTGGTAAGAAAGAAGTAAAACTGTTGCTATTTGTAGATGACATGATACTACATATAGAAAACCCTAAAGACTCCACCAAAAAAAAGCTTCAGGACTAATAAATACATTTAGTAAAGCTGTAAGACACAAAATTAATATACAGAAATATGTTGCATTTCTATACGCTATTAACAAACTATCAGAAAGAAAAGCCAAGAAAACAATCCCATTTACAATTGCATCAAAAAGAATAAAATACCTAGGATTGAATTTAACCAAGGAAGTGAAAATATGTACACTGAACATTAGAAGACACTGATGGAAAGGGCGCCTGGGTGGCTCAGTGGGTTAGGCGACCTACTTCGGCTCAGGTCACGATCTCGCGGTTTGAGTTCGAGCCCTGCGTCTAGCTCTGTGCTGACAGCTCAGAGCCTGAAGCCTGCTTCGGATTCTGTGTCTCTCCCTCTCTCTGCCCCTCCCCTGCTCACACTCTGTGTCTCTCTGTTTCTCAATAATAAATAAATGTTAAATTTTTTTTTAAAAAAAGAAGACACTGATGACACTGATGGAAGAAACTAAAAAAGACATAAATAAATGGAAAGATATTCTGTGCTCATGGCTCAGAATAATTCGTATTGTTAAAACGCCCACACTACACAAAGCAATCTACAGATTCAATGCAACCACTGTCAAAATTCCAACATTATTTTTCACAGGACTAGAACAAATAATTCTAAAATTTACATGGAATCACAAAAGACTCCAGAAGGCCACAACAATCTTAAAGAAGAACAAAGTTGGAGGTTTCATGCTCCCTGATTTCAGACTCTAGTACAAAGCTACAGCAATGAAAACAGTATGATACTGTCACAGAAACAGGCACCTAGATCAAAGGAACAGAACAGAGGGCCCAGGAATAAACTCATGTACATAACATCAATTCATATCTGACAAAGGAGGTAACGATATACAACAGGGAAAGGACAGTCCCTTCAATAAATAAGGCTGAGAAAACTGGACAGCTTCATGTAAAAGAATGAAATTAGACCATTATCTTATACTAATGCAAAAATTAATTCAAAATGGATTAAACACTTAAATGTAAGACCTTAAGCCATAAAACTTATAAAAGAAAATATAAGCTATAAGCTTGGACTTAATGATTTTTTTTTAATTTTTTTTTCAACGTTTATTTATTTTTGGGACAGAGAGAGACAGAGCATGAACGGGGGAGGGGCAGAGAGAGAGGGAGACACAGAATCGGAAACAGGCTCCAGGCTCTGAGCCATCAGCCCAGAGCCTGACACGGGGCTCAAACTCACGGACTGCGAGATCGTGACCTGGCTGAAGTTGGATGCTTAACCGACTGCGCCACCCAGGCGCCCCAATGATTTTTTTTTTTTTTAATCTGACTCCAAAGGTAAGGAAAACAAAAGCAAAAGTAAACAAATGGGACTACTCCAAACTGAAAAGCTTCTATACAGCAAGGAAAACCACAACAAAATAAAAAAGCAAGCTACTGAATGGAAGAAGATATTTGAAAATCATGCATTCAATAAGAAGACATGGGGTTTTTATATGCACATACACACACAATGGACTACTAATTCAGTCAGAAGGAATGAAATCTCGCCATTTGCAACAACATGGATGGGCTTTGAGAGTATCATGCTAAGTGAAATAAGTCAAACAGAGAAAGACAAATTCTGCACAGTTATATATGGAATCTAAAGTCAAAACAAATACACAAAAACAAGACAAAACTCAGACTTCTACACACAGAGAACAGATTAGTGATTGCCAGAGGTAAAGGAGGTTGAGGAGGAGAAAAATGCATGAAGCATATCAAGAAGTACAAACTTCCAGTTATAAAAGAAATAAGTCATGGGGATACAATGTGAAGCATGGAGAATATGGTCAATAATACAGTATTAACACTGCATGGTGATGAATGGTAACTAGACTTTTTTCATGGTGATCATTTTGCAATGCATACCAATGTGGAATCACTATGTTGTATACCTAAAACTAATATAATATTGTGTGTCAATTATAACTCAATTTGTAAAAAAGATTAAATTTTAGCCCTCCAAATCCTATGATAATGTGATAATGGAAGAACTTTAACTACTCGTTGAAGTAGAAGTGACGACAGGAGGAAGAATGCATGGGTTTCTCTAGTACCTGTAAAATCACATCAGCACAGTAACCAAGTATTATAACTCAATATAAAAATATTTTATTTACAGAAGCGATGATTATCAAACAAGAGAAGGTCCTATTTTTACTAAAAGCCGAAAGTATAAAGGTCTACAATTTTAACTACAAATTTATGTATTCTTTATACAAATATTTATTGAGTATCAACTCTATGACGTGTGCTGCACAACGTTGGGAAGTAGAAAAACTGGGGGAGAATGACATAGTCCCTATCTTCGTGGAATGGAGAGAAAGTATCCAAAGATGATAGTCTCTTAATCAATGATATATAACATGCACAGATGAAAGTAAATTATTATTAATATTATTATTACTACTTTATTGATCACAATATTTTAAATTGAAGAAATTTAGAGATTACATGCTACATAATTCCATTTAAACAGCATTGTTGAAATACCTATTTTATTTTTTATTTTTTTAAGTTTTGTAATGTTTATTTTTGAAAGAGAGAGACCGAGAGAGTGCGAGTGGGGGAGGGGCAGAGAAAGAGAGAGAGAGACAGAAATCAAAGCAGGCTCCAGGCTCAGAGCTGTCAGCACAGAGCCAGATGTGGGGATCAAACTCACAAACCACAAGATCATTATCTAAGCCAAAGTCGGACATTTAACTGACTGAGCCACCCAGGTGCCCCTGAAATAACAGAATTTTAGAAACGGAGGGCAGATTAGTGATTGCCAGGAGTTAGGAACCAGGAAGGAGGTGGAAGGGAGGTAGGTGTGGTTTATGAATAAACTATATGAAAATCCTTGTGCTACTGAAACTGTTTAGTATCTCCACTATGCTGACTGATACAGGAACCCAATTCAGTGATAAGACTGAACACCCAACACACACACAAACACACCCAACACACACACAAAAGAGTAAAAGTAAAACTGAGAGAAATTTGAATCAGCTAGGCACATCAATATCAATATTCTAGTCATAATATTATAATTAGATTTGTGAAATCTTACCATTAAGGAAAACTGGACAAAGTTTACAAGGAATTTCTCTGTATAATTTCTTACAACTACATGTGTAATAGTTAATTTTATGTGTCAACTTGACTGGATCAAAAAGAATACTCAGATAAATAGTTAAACATTATATCTTGGTGTATCTTGAGAGTAATTCTAGAAGAGACTAGCATTTGAATTGGTGGATGCAGGGGCGCCTGGGTGACTCAGTTGGTTAAGCAGCCAACTTTGGCTCAGGTCATGATCTGACAGCTCAGAGCCTGGAGCCTGCTTCAGAATCTGGGTGTCCCTCTCTCTGACCCTCCCCTGTTCATGCTCTGTCTCTCTCTGTCTCAAAAATAAATAAACGTTAAAAAAACAAAATGATTTGGTGGACGCAATAATGCAGATGGCCCTCCTCGAAGGTGGTGGGCACCATCCAATCCTTGGAGGTCCTGAACAGAACAAAAAGGCAAAGAAAGTTGAATTCACTCTCTGCTGGTTGAGCTGGGACACTGATCTTCTCCCATCCTTAGTATTCTTATCTCTTAGGCTTTCAACTTGGATAGCATCTACACCATTGGCTTTCCAGCCCTCAGGCCTTCAAACACCACCACCAGGTCTCCTGGGTCTCCAGCTTTCAGTACACAGGTCATGACACTTCTTATTACCATGTGAGCCAATATCTTGTAATACATCTTTTCTATCTTTCTATGTATCTATCTATCCATCCATTCATCCATCCATCTATCTATCTCTTACTGGTTCTGTTTCTCTGGAAAACCCTAATATAACACTGAATCTACAATTATCTCAGTAAAAGTCTCAACAAAATAAAAAGAAAGATGGATTTTAAAGTTCACTGGAAGCTAGATTCTAAGCTCAGATGATATGTCTGCACAGAAATAGTTTTACCTATCTAAGTCTCAGCTTTCTCCCCTATAAAATAAAGATATCATGTGATCCGTTCTTTCATTCATTCATTTATCCATTGAAACATCAGGTCTGCACTGAGTTCCAGGTGCTGTACTAACAAACTGGAAATACACATGCTACTACTATTAAAACTTCTACTACCACCAAATATTACCCTGACTGTGGCCACTGCTACTATCACTGTTACTGATTATAATGGAGATTCCTGACCTCAGAGAATAGAGGAGCCAGTAAGAGAGCCAAATTAACAGATGCTCTGTTTTGACGAATGCCACTGTAGAAAGAAAAGACTGCAGAAGTAGCAAACAGTAGGCCTCCTACCGAGATTTTTAGAAGCTAGGGAGAGGGGTGCCTGGGTGGCTCAGTCAGTTGAGCGACCGACTTCGGCTCGGGTCATGATCTCACGGTTTGTGAGTTCAGGCCCCACGTCGGGCTCTGTGCTGACGGCTCAGAGTCTGGAGCCTGCTTCTGATTCTGTGTCTCCCTCTCTCTCTGTCCCTCCCCTGCTCATGCTCTGTCTCTGTCTCAGAAATAAACAAATATTAAAAAAAAAATTAAAAAAAAAGAAGCTAGGGAGATTTCTAGACTACGTGATGCTTGGATATTCGTCCTGAAGTAGACATCCAGGAAAAGTGTAAGGGCTTTACACGCATTGGAAGCAGAGTGCAAAAGCTCAAAGACCTAACAGATTTGGTGAATTTGTGAAAATCTAAGGCATCCAGTACATCTGAAATATAGAGGAGACAGATAATCTGCAGTTCTACTACAATAGAACATGTAATATAAAGATGACCATAAAAAATCAGTCCAGTAACTCCTTCCAGTGACACCATACTCGGATAAGATCCAGAAATACTACTGACAGTGCATGGCAATCACACAGCACTTTAGCTATTGTTAGCTGTAGTATCATTAGGTATAATCGCAGTAATAGTAATAGCAAAAGTAGTAACATTTAATGTTACTTTTAATAAAGTCTTTAATAAAAACTGACTTTTACTGAGCTAGCTACTTTTCAAACTAAATTAAACTGCCATCGTGGTAGAGAGATTAAGTATTCTGTGAAACAGGACACTTAAGATAAGTGTGACCTATGTCGCTGGTCAGATGATGATCCACAATTTTTTTTAATGTTTATTCATTTTTGAGAGAGACAGACAGACAGACAGACAGAGCACAAGCCAGGGAGAGCAGGGAGAGGCAGACACAGAATCCGAAGCTGGCCCCAGACTCTGAGTTGTCAGCGCAGAGCCTGACATGGGGCTCAAACTCACAAACCGTGAGATCATGACCTCAGCCAAAGCCGGACGCTTAACCAACTGAGCCACCCAGGCGCCCCCAGGATATTTTTATAAGTCAGAAGTTACAATCAATTCTTCAGTTCAAAAGCAGGCCGAATCCATATTGTATCCCAGGATTTTACATGATGAAATATGTATACAGCCAAGCCCCTAACTCATACACAAGCACTCAAATACACAAGCATATTACATGTGGCCCAAAAAATAACTGAGCCTAAACAAGAGGTATTAATACTAAATGCTTCTACTTGATTATATGTCAAATGGAACAAAACCAAATACACACGCCTTATATATGAGATAACATCTTACTAAAAGGTAATTCTGCCACTATTCTTGTTCAGTTAAAACCAAAATTTGATTATTCTCTAAATGATAACCTTCAAAATTCACTGTTGGACCTCGCTAAAACCTTAAAGAGTTAGGTGAAATTTGGCCTATGACATTCATATGAAAATTTCCTCTCTCTAAATCAAGTAAATGAGTAAAATGGTGTTCCAGTAAATGAATAAAATTGTATGCTATAAAATATTGACCCATGGTCTATTATTAAAAGTTAGTTAAAATATACCTGTAGCTCTTAAAAACAAACAATAAAAAATGCACACATATAGCACTTTTGCAATAGAGGCTGAGAAAGTTCATCTCAAATGTATCTTAACATTTTGAGTTCCTGTTTCTTCTATGTGTTTGAACTATTTTATCGCTTTCTACAGGAGAACAAGAATTTTCATTGTGTACTTCTCTTTAGTTTTTACTTATAAAATTTGCATTGTAAGTATGAAAGCAAAGGTTCTGAATTATTTTTTAGGTCATATAATATTGATGACATATGGGCATTATCATTTAAAAAATGTTATAGTCTCATAATGTAATGAGTCCAATTAATCTGAAATTGAGAAACAAGATGGAAAAACAGGGGTTTGCTGTTTTTATTTTGTACAAGGACCAGCAGATGATTCCTTTTTAATAATCCTTCAATTATCTTTGAAAGGCAACTCAGGGTCTATCTTATTAAGCAAATAAAAAAAAAAAAAAAAAAAAAAAAATCCAAAACTAAAATCTACAACACAAGGCAGAATGTTTTCTTTGCTTAAGTTTAAATCATCTAACGTGGTGATACTGGGATGAAGTAAAACACTAAGTCAATTCCAGTGCTACATGTAACTTACCATGTAATGAGCATCACCTGAGTTGCAAATTATGCAAAAAATCTGAACTATGACATGCATTTCATCTAAAATGTTTTGTCATAAAGTTTTCTTAAAAGGTCGGGATTGTGCCCTTTATTCTAAATAAGAATCTGAAACTAAGAGAAGTTGAGTAACTTGCATCAGATCATGGATCTTACATAGGGTGAAAA
This sequence comes from Herpailurus yagouaroundi, assembly GCF_014898765.1. Taxonomy (NCBI): domain Eukaryota; kingdom Metazoa; phylum Chordata; class Mammalia; order Carnivora; family Felidae; genus Herpailurus; species Herpailurus yagouaroundi. Next base: position 23,341,468 of record NW_024412403.1, read on the forward strand.
TGATTCAAGATCTTTTTCTGAACTCTCTATTCAACACACTGCCTCATTTTCCCTGACAAACAATGTGATCATGGGAAGAAATCAGCCTCAACAATTTGTCCAAGGTTATAGTCACGTCACACTATCCATCAATGTACTCAGTCCTTTTCCAATTCTCTGAGCCTCCCTGGCCAGATGGAAGAAGAAGGCCAAGAGAAGGGATTTGTGCCTTGTGATATTCTGCCCATTTTGCTCCAGGAAAAAGGGCCAATTTGAGCAGAATTATGTTGTTTTTTCAAGGGACATGAAAAAAAGTAGCCAATTAGGAACATGGAAAGTATTACACATACACATAGCCGGTCGTGGAACTCTAAAAACTATTTCATGAATCATATATAATATCAAATGTCAGGGAGCTTCTTTATTTTGGAATCAATGATCTTCAGAAAGCAAGGAAATGAAATCAAAGTAGACTGACCCAGTTTTAAAACAAATGATAGGAAAGGAACAAAAGAAGGAAGGGGGAATGACGTGTCTCAAACTTAACTGACAGAGCTATAAAGATCTTTAAAAGAGAAAACTAGACAAAGCGAAATGTGCATAAAAGAAAACAGAAAAAAAAAAAACCAACAACAACAACAACTAAATGGCTCTAATTTCCTGACAAATTTTTGCAAGTATAAGCCTGAAATAATTACTTAGCATAGCACTCAAAGAGATCAGAACAGAAACTAAAGACATCTTTTTGTTTAGGTTTTTTTTTGTTTTTTTCTTTTTAGTAAATTATAAGGGCTCAAGTTTCATTATGTGCAGCATTAAATATACAGTCAGCTTTTAAATATCCCATAAAAGCACTATAGAAAAAAGTTTTCAGTTCATTTCCCTTGTAATACAAATTATACTTTCATCGAACTTCTTTTGAAAATGCTGATCTTCATGATCATATGCTTAGGCTACATCATTATAAACAATACAGTTTTTCATTTTTAAACATGTTTCACAGTTTGTCTTTATAGAAGGTTTTCACTGTTTTAGTTAAGTTTCTCTCATTTTATATTTCTGTACTGAATCGTGTTTGTATGGGATTTAAAGACCGAATACTCCAAAAAAGGGAAATCTAAACACATTTAAAACATGACCAATTATACCAGGTTATTGTGACTTTGGGACAAGGTAGAGGTTCCACATGAAGAACATGCTGAAGACTCCTGGAACTGCCATTTATAGCTATCAAAACCCCTCTACACTGCAACAGGGGCAGGCGTATCTGTTAGCCTATGATTTCATTTAGGCACTAGCAAACCCAGGTAGATCCAAAGGTACCACAGTCAGACCTGATTACGAATTAACAAAAGCTGTCCTGAAATAAGTTCTTGCTTTTATCACCTTCTTGCCATCATGGCTGATACAGAATTATGGTGTCTCCTACACTTTAAATCCATCCACATAATCCTGTATGGTACCTGCTTGTGTTCACTGGCTATTACCTATCAGCTACTGCATCCAACAATACATATTGATTCTATCCATCTCAACACTATTTGTGGGATTGCGCTCTTGGTTATCTATTACAGTCTGTCTAAGTATATGATGAATTTGTCCCCATACTGTCACCAAGGCATGACTCAGGTAAGAGAACGTGGCTCTAATAGCAATTGTTAAAATGAGAGCTGAGTCTTATACATGTAATATTCACACATAAAACAATCACCACCATCTATAAAGATATGACATGATTCTTTACTATCAAAATTTAGTATCATGATTCTTTAGTAACAAAAACAAGTGTTAGCTGAACCCCACCTAGTCTTGAAGATGGTTTTTCAGAAGCAAACAGTGACTCATGCTTTTCACCTTCTCCATCTATCACACCCTGACCCACTGATGAATTCCAGATCCTGACCCAATGGAAGAATTCAGTCAAATGACCTGGATTCTAAGATTAAATAAGCATTCTACCTGATAATGAATATTAAAGTATATCTTCAAGATATCTCTGTATTAATCATTTATCACATAAATTCACTTAATTTATTTGAAAATCATTAAAATACTTTAAAATCATTAAAATACTTTAAATCATATATTACCTTTATTGTAATACCAGCAAATTGATGACAATAATTATATTTCTTTATACATCATATCTTGGACAGGAATATGGCACACTCGGATATCTTCTAGGGAGACAAGGCATTAAACACAGCTTTATGTGACAATTTCTAGACACAATTATGGAAGTATACTTGTATCAAACCAAGGCTAAACAAACAGACTTGTAATAAAAATAATACATTAGAAACCACAAATAACACTGTATTTAGAAAGGGCTATGGCTGGAGAATAAAGACATTTTACTTCTATTCCTCACTCTAACAAAAGTACTTGACCCTCAGCAAGTGACTTAAATCTTCAATCAGAGTTTCAGATCCCTTTTATATAAAATAAGGAAGACCAACCTACCTAACACCCACTGTGGTCACAAAGACTAGAAATATAAGCATATATTTGACTTATTATGTTAAGTAAACTATAAATGCCTGCACTTGACAGGGTAGGGGAAGATCACCTGGGGTGGGTCCAACAAAATGGCACACCATTCCATTATGCCAGAGTGGGGGAAACATTGTGGACTTATAATTTCCAAAACTAGATGAGACAATGTAGTTATATACAATGGGCTTGAAGGTCCTAAATATGAACCTCTTAAATACTTCATCTTGGGTACATTAAAGATGCAGTGAAATCAGAGGCACAACTCTTCTATGGTGCACAAGTAAGCATGTGCAGGATCTAATGGAAATGCTGAGTTATGGTACCACGTTCACTGTGATTCTGCATTATACACTGAATTATGCATTATGATTGAGGAACAACACACCGGATATGACATGTTTTAATGCAATGTCAATAAACTTTAAAATTTTATGAATAAAATTTGAAAGGATAAGCAAAAGATAGATAGATACATACATAGATCTATATACAATGAAATTTATTCAGTCAAAAAATGAAGGGAATTGTGACACATGCTACAATATAGATGGACCTTGTGGCCATTAAGCTAAGTGAAATAAGCCATTACAGAAAACAAAAATGTATAAATGTATAATTTTATACGATATATTCTATTTCTTGTTGAAATAGCTGAAAGAAAATTAGAACTTTATAGATTAAGTCATTTAAAGTGATACAGTGAAAATGATTGATGATAGATAGATAGATAGATAGATAGATAGATAGATGATAGATAGATGCCTCATATATCCATCTCATTGGGTGTTTCTCAACACCCACTCTAGTTCGGTACCACTCATCCTTCATTCAACTTATAACCAAGTGCTTATTCTTCGGCATATATTATGTTATACAATAAATCAAGAGTGTATAGTGGAATGTTTGTATGTGCTTTTGGGAAACACTCTGTTTTGATCAATTCCTTTCACTGAATGATAGCAGTCATTCTGATCACCTTCATAAACAGTCAAATTCAAACTTACTTTTAAAAATTGAAATAAAAATAAATCACATTTGTTATAACCAATGATTTTTCCTTATCTTTTATGAAGGAACAATGAGTGAGAAATCAATTCTTACCTTGCAGGAGGGAAAATTTTAATAAATTTAATAAAATTTAATAAATTTTAAACCCCTCCTTACAAGTCTCCCCATCTAACCTTTCTCCAAAATATTAGAGGTTCTTGGCTGAAACCAAATCTGTAATGATTTATAATATTTAGTATCTTTCTAATAAAATACTTCCAAGGGGTGCCAATAAAATCAAATTCTCTAAAACTAAAAACATGATTTAAACTAAAAGCCAAATGGCAAAAGGTATTTCTATAGTTTCTGAAATATGTCTACAGTTTGTTACACATTATCTTCAACACAATAATAACTTAAAGTAAATCGCTACTTGTCTAAGTGTTTATATAGCTACCATTATAATTAATGGGCAAATAGCTCACTCTTCAGTTAGTAATCCATATTATGGAACTCAAAGTTAATTTTGCAAATACAACAGGTTACCAAGAGAAGTTGTAGAATTTCATTCATATTGACCTTAAAAATCAGATCGTTGATGACCTCTACGGAAGGCTACCATAGATAAACTTGAAGGAAAGGAAATAAAACAATAACTTTGGTGGACGTCTTCACATTCTGATACTGTGCAAACTCCTCATGACGAACACTCACTCCATCTTAATCTTCTTCAAAATGAAGCCCCAGTAAGTGGATGATAGAAATATACATTTTTATCTTGCTAGAGTTTAGTCAAGATACTTATACTGGAATCCCTTTTTACCATGACCACAAAGGAAACGGTGTCTGAATATGTGCAGACATTGTTTGTATAGAAACTTATTCTGACCTGAAAAGTTAAAGGAATATATTAGATACATGAAAACCAAGTTCCTCAGTGATTTCTTTTATCAAGAAAGCAAGCTCGGGGCACCTGGGTGGCTCAGTCAGTTAAGCATCTGACTCTTGGTTTCGCCTCAGGTCATGACCTTGTGGTCTATGGGTCGGAGCTCCACATTAAGCTCTGCGCCAACAGTGTACAGCCTGCTTGGGATTCTCTCTCTCCCTCTCTCTCTGCCCTTCCCCTTCTCATTCTCTCTGTCTCTCTCTCAAAATAAATAAACTTAAAAAAATTTTTTTAAAAAGAAACCAAGCTTGACGAATACATCACATTTTTTAAGAAATCAGTTGTCCCTTATGTATTCCTAAAATAACTCCTCACAGTGTATCCCAATATACATAATCTTAGCACCCTATTACAGCCCATATTAACCAATGTGCTCAATTCCATAATTCCCATGATTATACAAACATATATACAAATACATACACTAATTTTGTGTTTATCAAAATAGAATTATTCTATAGTATATTCCTTTCCTTTAATTATTTATTATATATCATGAGATTCTTCTCAAGTAACTTATGGAAGTCTACTTTTTTCCTTCTTCAAAGGAATTTAAGATAACTTTATATAATTAATGTAAATAATAAAATTATGTTACATTTATACAAATGTATACAAATGTTTGCCAGTGTTTGAAGAAAGGCCTGTAGAAAAGTATTATGATACAAAGAAGTACAGAATGTTTTGTATTTTAACTTATGAGTAATATCAAGGTTTAGATATTCCAAAAGATTTCCATACGTATTAAGAATTGAGTGATGTATTATTGGAAAATTATCATTCTTAAGATAATGCCCATTATGCCCATGTTAAACAAATACCCATATTTTAAGATCAATATTCTATTCTCTATTCTCTATGTCACAAAAACCTAAAATTTATATTCATAATATTCATTTATTAGTTCTCATATTTTATATACAAATATAGGACAGTTTCCTTTCTGACATACATTTATAGTTTATCTTTTCTTACAAAAGTATTTTTCAGTAAAGCATTTTTAATTGATGCATTATTCTCTCTCACATGCCAGCTTTAGAGGTAGTTAATTACATTTGACAATTAAGTCACATTTTATGTACCACCTAGTAAATTTTCATATTTAAATAATTTTTGAGCTGATAAGCATATTATCAAATAATTTTACTGAGTAGTTGTTTATGCAGACAGCTCCTCTCTTAATAATTTATACTCCAGATGTATATAAACCTACTTAGCTGGATGCATCAATTTTTAAAGATTTCCTATAGCAAGGTGACACTTAGATAACATTAGTAACATGCTCAGTAGATGGGTAACTTAGGTTGTGGTTCTCTCAAAGTGCTAAAATCAAATGAGCACTTTCAATGTACAGAATAATTGGGGATTTCTATAGGACTACCTAACAATGCTGTGGGCACATTAAATACTCATCATCAAATTTTAGCTCCCATTTCATGTATTTGTGAAGGATTTCAATAGGAATATACGCATAATGCTTTAAAAACATAACTGATTCTAAAGTCATACTAAATTTCCTTTTGATTTTTAAGTAAAAGGCAGAATAGAAAATCCAACAACCTAAAATACACCATCTCAAAAATTCATTTTACAATGTTATAATTTTTATGTTTACATTGAATTTTCCTGTCCACAGAGTTACCACTGATAATTTGACACAAGGTCAAGTATTGGCCTTAACAGCTATATTATTTTGTAGCTGACAGAAACCTATACAACCAATAACAATAGCAGAAGCAACAACAATGGTAACAGCAAACAAATAATGATTTGAGTAGACACCTTAAGGGTTTACGTATGTTACAGAAAATGATGCATTCATAGTAAGTAATACTATATATGGAATAATCTCAAATCAAGTATCTTTTTAAAATGTGCTAATATTTACAAAAATTAACCTAAAGACTGATCCCCATCTCCCGAAAAGGGTATACTAATGAAAAAAATACATATTCAAAGACTAGAATCTGATTATAAAATCAAGCATTTATTGACTTATAAAGAAGATGATAAATTCATCAGCAAAAGATGAATCTTTTTTAACATTTCAAATTTTGCCAAACTGCATAGAGAACATCCCATGAGGAAATATTGTCCTTGTGTCTTTAACTGGAGATTTATTCACTGATCATGGGACACTAAAACAAGGACACTCCCTCCTCAGTAAATCTGGAGACAGGTCATAGAGGCATCTGTTCTCCATATACCTATTTAATGAGGTCATTTGGTACACATGCCATGCATTGGGGAGTGCTTAATTTTTATTTGAAGCATTAATCTAGCTAAGAGTTAAGTGAATTAAAATTATCTTTGAAATGAAATAGAACACTCCTTTGTCTAATTTGCTCAAATTTATTGACATACAACTCTTACATATAAACCATTTTGCAAATGGCTAAGAATAAATATATTAGTCATAGCACATATTTCCATCAAAATAACCAAACACTTCCACGACCTTGAATAATAATTAGTACTCACCAATTTTGAACTATGAATACTGAATTAACTAGCAATAGCCATCTTTGACGATTTGCGACTCTGGACACCCTGCCATACAGGAATACAGGAATAACCATTTAAGCCACTATTTTTAATAACAAGGAATATTTACATGAGTAGAAACACTCTCTAAAGAAGATTTAGCTATTTAAAAATAAATAAAAATATTCATGCAGTGCCAGTATGCCTACAAGTTTATGATGCTTGAGCTGTGGATTTAAGTATTTGTTTTTGTTGTTATTTTAGGGGGATTTTGTGATTCACAGATATAAACAGAAGCAGTAAAGCTTGATTCTTGAAGGTGTTCATATGATCAAATTGAGAAACCAGCGCACATAAAGACTTGGAATTTTCAAGTTAGCATCTGTATTAAATGGAATTCAAGGAACAGAAGTACTGTTGGGCCTTAATTTCTAAAATATTGTATTATGTTTAAGTGAGACTCCTGACTCTGAAAAAGAGGTGACGGTGGGTAATCAATCAGTCCACTGACCAAGATCTTGCAGATTTGATGTCTAGGTTAACATATGGGAAAAATCTAGTAAGGGTCCCACAACTATACAAAATTACAATAAGCTAAAAACTGTGTCTGGAGACCTGAAGTTAACATTTCTCACCTTCATGGGACACAGTGGAGAATTTTTTTTAGTACTGTCCATGTGAATTTGTAATAAACAAGCGATGAAAGTGACAGAGAAACCACACTTCTCAGAGGGGTCTGAACCTACAGCAATTCCTACAACGACTAGTGTGGTTGGTCACCACTTGCAGGTAGAAGCTGGGAGGCTTTGAGGGGAGAAAAAAGAAATAAATGACAAGAAACCACAACCACTGATGCATCAATACATCAATGACAAAGCAGGAGTGCAATTTTTAATGAGTGTTGTGATTGAGGAACTCTGGAGAGAAGATATCCAAGAAGTTTTTTTGCACAGCACATTCCATAAAAGTGCTAGGTCAGACTTTTTAAGAAGCAGAATAAAGATTAACACTGTTCTTCAGGACAGCTGCACTGGGACTCCTTTTATTGCACTCAAAGCATCAACTGAGACCTCAAGGATGATTAAGGTTATGTATCTGGATTAATATCAAAATCCTTAACATGTTCTTTAGGGACTGGTTGTAGTCTTACCCCTGTCTATACCTCCAGTTCCAGAACATCCACATTCACTGTGCTGTCACCATGCTGACCTTATTTTATCTCCAGTATGTACTAAAATTTCACATGGGTCCTGTTCCTTCTACTGACATTTGTGTTCCCCAAGTCTTTGCCAAGAATCTCCAGCATCACTCACAGTTCAGATAACACATCACTTCCTACATGTCTAAACCAAAAAAACTGACCCATTATTATTTCTCATTATGGCCTTCAGTTTTGTTTTCTTCCCAGATGTCATCAAAATAGAATTATGTATGCAAAAACTCCACTGATAAAAAAAAAAGCCTTTTGTGGGGGTGCCTCGGTGGCTCAGCCGGTTGAGCATCCAACTCTTGGTTCTGGCTCTGGTCATCATCTCACAGTTTGTGAGTTTGAACCCTGTGTCAGGCTCTGTGCTGCCCGTGCAGAGCCTTGCCTGGGCTTCTCTCTGTCTCTGCCCCTCCCCTGCTAGCACTCTCTCTCTCAAATAAACAAACTTGGGAAAGAAAATTTAAAAGACTTTCTTTTATTATTTTATTCCAAAACTTAACAATGTGCCTCATAATGAATAAGCTCTTAAAGGTATTGAAAAATGCAAGTAAATATTAATTAGAATAAACAATGCCACTAATAAGTACTATAAGGAGCATGTGATTTGATTTTTGTTTGGTTAGTTTTTGTTATGCTGTTTCTTTTTTTCTTTTAAAGTTTCTCACATATATTAAGGTGAGAATTGTATTCTTTCCTCTGGCATGTAAATTATTATGTGATTTTTAAACTTCACAATTATGTATTTCATCATTTCCATGGTGCTAAGATGAAGATAAGTAGTTTTCTGACTTGAGGGACAAGTTCAAGATTAGCACTGATCCACAGAGATGTAAATCTATTCACTTGTATGTACTATAGAGCTAGTTTTGCCAACAGTGGGTAAAAGAAAAGAGTTAGGGGCGCCTGGGTGGCTCAATCAGTTAAGTGTCCGACTACGGCCCAGGTCATGATCTTGCGGTTCGTGAGTTCGAGCCCCGCGTCGGGCTCTGTGCTGACAGTTTGGAGCCTGAAACCTCCTTCAGATTCTGTGTGTGTGTCTCTCTCTCTGCCCCTCCCCAGCTCATGCTCACATCCTGTCTCTGTCAGAAATAAATAAACTTAAAAAAAAAAAAGGAGTCAGGATCATTTTGGACTAGAAAAAGATGACTAAAGAGTTTTTATTTTATGTTAATTTTCATGCTCTCTTTTCTCAGGTTAGATTTCATTATGATAAACTATAGTGTAAGATTAACAGCGCAAAGATCGAGAAAGGGCAAATGGTTCCCTTTTGAGAACTCAAAACAGTATTTTGTTTTATTCATGCATATTTTTTCATATGTATTTTATATATAATCATCTCTTTTGCTTTCTGACATAGAATAAACTTTTCAAATCCAGAAAAGCATTATAATTTTGCTTTCTGGAAATGATTGTATGATTATTTTCAATCATAGATATGAGAGCTTTCTCTCTCTCTTTCTTTCCTTTCTTATTTTTGAGGGCTTTCTTTTCTAGGCAAGCTAGAATTGACTTTTTTATTAGTGTAAAATTAAAAACACACAATACATTTTTCTCCTCCAAAATATGTGTTTATTAGTTGATATATTAGTTTGATAGGGTTACTATTACAGAATACCACAAACTTCGTGGTTAAACAACAGAAACTTGTCTCACACTCTGGAGGCTAGAAGTCTGACATCAAGATGTCCACAGGGTTGGTTCCTTCCGAAGTCTCTGAGGCAAAATTTTCAGAGGGAAAATCATGCCTTTTTCCTAGTTTCTGGTGATTTTCTAGCAATCTTTGGTAGCCCTTCGCTTTTGCTGAATCCCTATTTCTGCCTTCATCTCCATAAGGCATTCTCCTTGGGTGTCTATCCCCAAATTGCCCCTTTTTATAAAGACATCAGTCACACTGGATTAGGGCCCACCCTAATTACCCAAATAGATCTGTAAAGACCCCATCTCCACCTCAGGTCACATTCTGAGGTCCCGGTGTATAGGATTTCAACATAGGAATTTGGGGGAGATACAAATCAGTCTCTCACTGTTGGTTGATTAGTTTTAAGACATCACATAGCTTCAGAGGCCATCAATCAGAACATACAGAACAAATAATTAAAGAAAAAGGAAATTAACAAGTAAATTAATTTACAATGAATTTAAAAGATATTTCAAGTTAAAATTATACAAAGTAAACCAGATCATTGTAAAATAATTTTGGAAAAAAATTGTCAATTGATGGACCTACATCACGCTTGTTAAAAAAAAAAGTCACTATATTGGGTAAAATACAGTAAAACATAGTTAAATAAATGTAAATACTATGAAAGCTCCAAAAGAGTACTGGCTGTAAAACCAGAAATAAAATAGGCTTGAATCCAAATTCTACTTTTTACTAGCCTAAGAACCTAGTTGGAGCCAAATATTTTCTCTAAGTCTCAGCATTCTTGTAAATAAAATAATATCACCTCTACTCCTACTTATCACAACGCTCTAATTATGTATTTATTTATGTATTTATGTATCTAATTATTTACGTATTCTCCCTCCAGTTACCTCTCTAGTTACCAAGTCCTAAAAGGGCAGGCATGATCTTCCCCTGACTGCCTAAAGCATGGCACTAAGTAGATGCCAACTGTTTGCTGGGTGTATATCACAGGGGGATAATGAAACTGTGTGTAAGTTGGGATTTACCACCAAATGTTATTTTTTGTGATTTATTGATGCGATTAAAATAGATGTTCTATAACTACAACATTCTATATGGGGATGATGATTTCTGTATATTTAAGAAAAAAGTAACCAACAAAAAATATCTTGAGATGTTGCCAGTAGTGTTTTGTAGATGGTGATAATTTTATGTATATCCAACTACTATCCTTCAGCTTTGTTTACATTTATCTATACACTGACAGTTAAAAATTAAAAATTAAAAAACCCTCTCTTTCCTTCAAGACATTTTCCTCCCTTAAAAAAACATCATCCCCATTAATGTTTTAACTTTACATTTGATCATTTCCAATAACCAAGTAAACATATGAGTGATATTTTGCTTTATCATTTACGTGAGGAGAGAGAATATCTAGATTAAAGGTACCTAGACAATCCTTACTTTGTAAAGCTGGTTCCCCTCCATCCTCTACTCTGTATTACATCTACTCTCCAACATAGAATATACAATGTGATGATAATTGCTATTACAATAAAGTACTAGTACTGTTTCTGTGATATTATTGTAAGTGACTATCAGAACACTGTAAATAAAGATTTTTTAAATGCCCCATGAATATTTAATAGATTAATAGAATTAAATAACAGCAGTCCAGACCCAAAGACCAAAGAGAGGATTATAAATAGTCAGACCTTTAAGTCATAACCACATGTCAAACCAAATTTATATTTTAAACATCCATCAATCCTAATAACTATTTAATTTCTATTAATTTGCTGAAGTATATATTTCAAAAAAATAAAAGGTTAATTTTTGTTTTTCAAGCATCAGCAAAATTATCTGTGTAAATTCTAACTCACCACTGGATGAATGAATTAAATGTTTCCATTCAGATTATTTATTGAAAGTTTCATCTTTTTATTATAAGAAAGCTCCCTCTCCTTCAACTCAGATAAGAAAGGGATCATTAACATTTATCAAGTCTAGTAGTATAAAATGCATCTAAATCTAAATGGTCTTGTTCTTTATCTTTAAAACTGGAAAAAACAGCAGTACACCTTACAATAGAAAAAAAATGATGTGTTCAGTATCTATAACTGTGGTTGTTAAGAGCAGCCAACTAATAATCAAGCCAAGCCTCAGCAATAACTTGAAATGACACTAAGACTATATTTTCAAGAACACTTTGAAAGAGACTGTTTAATATTTAACATGGCCTTTAACTCTCTTTTAGAATAGAAATATCAAAGTAGCTGCATATTATGTAGATTGGTACCATTCAGCTGAACTCTTCAGACTCCCAGCTTATGTCCATAACTGGTTTCTTTGCTATGAATAGCTATTCTGAGCCTGCACATCTTTTCAAACCTTATACTGTCCTTCCTCTCTCTCCACTAAGCACTTACATACCTTGGAGAGAAAGGAAAGAAGTCAGCTGAGAACATCCCTTATGAACACAGGGGATGAAAAAAAAGAGGCAAACCAGAAAACATACGCTTGACAACAGAGAACAAACTGAGGGTTGCTCAAGGGGAGGTGGGCAGGGGGATGGGCTAAATGGGTGGTGGGCATTAAGGGCACCTGTCGTGATGAACACTGGGTGTTATATGCAAGTGATGAATCACTAAATTCTACACCTGCAACATATATTATACTGTATGCTAACTGGAATTTAAATAAAAACTTGAAAAAAGAAAACAAATTTAACTTTAGGCCCATCTTCATTTCGATTGTTCCCTTCCCTCAGCATTTCTAGCTGCATGCCTACTGCCCACAAAAGTCTCTACTTGGGTCCATCAAGCAGCCCCTCATCATTTTATAGCTTACACTTCTCCTCTGTTTGTCCCAGTGCTCAAGCTTGTCACATTAAAACATGCCAGTGAACAAGCAAAAAACCTTCTTCCTTTTCCCAATAAAAACACATACATACATCTATACCTATATCTTTATCTCTCCTGCTATCTGGAAGTAATTTCTATGAAACGTCCCATAAGCCAAAATGTGAAAAGCGAAGAAGTGATTACCATTAATTTAGATGGAAAATATTTTTGAGCTTTCCCAGACCCCAAAAATAACCTCCCTTAGGCTTATCAATGCTTTAGGATGGATCTTGCTAACAGATACACAAAATAAATCAAGATTGAACACACAGGTCAAGCTATGGCCGCTCAACGCTGAGATGTTGAGTGCAGTTTCCAGGGAAGGAGGTTGGCGGGCCACTCCTGTTACCTGGGGTGTGTGCCGCCTCCGATAATGGCTCGCTACAAAACAAACACTGAACAATATTTTTCATTTTTCAACTTTTTTTTTTAACAGTGAAAATCCTCTTTGGATTTATTCTGGTTAGTGGAAACAGGTATTAATGTGGGTCTTTGGTAAAAGTGAAGTGGCCTAACATGAACTTCCCAAAAGTGGGGGGATACCTGTATACACATATATATATATATATATATATATATACACTACTCACTCCCCCCATTAAGCTGTGGTTATTGAAAAAACAGACATATCTCAGTATTCCAATTTTGTCACTTTCTACCTCTGCTTAATACGGTGTGATCGATTACACTCTGTCATCATAGACTGTTTTACTTGGCATTTAATATTATTAGTGTTCCTATATGTCTTGAAACTTGTGTTTCTGGTCTTTTGATGCCTGAAATTATCTGCATAATACATTTACATGTCATTGAATGCTAGAATAAGCATTAAAATGGTTTTACAATTGGTGATTATTTTCACCAATTATATGACCCCTTTACTGTTTTTCAGTAATGTGGTAAGTTGAAATGTATCAAAATATCACTACTTTAACCTGGGTATTATACATAAGAAATTCTATTATATTTAGTAGCAATGGAATAAGTATACATCTGTTATTAGTGTATCTATAATAACCACTCTTTACAAATATATGTCAAGCATGTGCAAACATAACCCTAACTTTATAATCAGATTAGTTCAGACATGTGTACGGTATATTTCACATAATTATAATCATACAAAATCCATAAATGTGGGCATTTCCCCATCTGAACAAGCACATTTCCAAAAAAAAAAATCATTCAGACATTACAACCTTTTTAATCTCTAGAGCAGAATGTCTCAACCTCCATTTTACTGACAATTCACACTGGATAATTCTTGGTTGATGGCAGTGGTGTTGCACAAGGCAGAAGATTATCAGCATTGTTGGTCTCTATCCACTGATACTGACAGCACCCCCATACTCACGCACAACTGAGATGACCAAAAATATCTCTAGACATTGCCTAACATCTTCTGGGGGACAAAACATCCTCTCTGAGAACCACTGTTTTAGAGACTGAGAATAAGTTAACTTAAAATCAAAGAGGATACTGTGCAAAGCCATTTTTAACTTCTCAATAAAATATGACTTGTAACATAAATGCTATGTGAAAGATAAAGACTACATTAATATACACAACAGGCTACTGTATTCTAAATATAAAAAGGTTCTTAGGTTAAAATGGTCCCTAATACTATGATCACTGAATCCACTGTTCCTATTTACAAAACACTCCTCCATATACATTCCATCAGTCACAAAGTCTAGAATGAAATATTGATTTCATTTAAATTAAACTTTTTTTAAATGCTTGATTTTTTTAAGAACGCTTAACATGAGATCTACCCTCCCAACAATGTTTAAGCCTACAGTAGAGTACTGTTGACTATAGGTGCAATGTTGTACAGCAGATTTCTGGAACTTACTCACCTTATTTACCTGAAATTTGTGCTCATTGATTAGTAACGCTCCATTTCCCCCTGTTCCCATCTCCTGGCAACCACCATTCCTTTTTTTTTTTAATTCTATGAGTTTGACAACTTTAGATACCTCATGTAAATGGAACCATGCAGTATTTGTCTTTCTATGATTGGCTTATTTCACTTAGCACAATGTCCTCAAGGTTCATCATCCATGTTGTGGCATATTGCAGAATTTGCTGCTTCATTAAAACAGCATAGTATTCCATTATATTTTCTTTATCCATTCATCTGCTGATGGACATATAGGTCGTTTCTACATATTGGGAACAGCACTCTCGTAAACACAGGCATGCTAATAGCTCTTTGAGATCCCAATTGCAAGTCTTTTGTATAAATGCCCAGAAGTGAGACTGCTACATCACATGGTTCTATTCTTAATTTTTGAGCGACCTCCATACTGTTTTTCCACAGCAGCTGCACCATTTTACATTCCTACCAATAGTGTACAAGGGTTCCAAGTTCACCACATCCTGGACAACTATCTTTTTTTTTTTTTAAATAATAGCCATCCTGACAGGTATGAGGTGATATCTCATTGGAGTTTTAAATTAAGCTAACCAAAGTCACATCTGAAATTCTGAAACATTTTCTTCAAATACCATATCTTATTAATGTTCCCAAATCTCTGACTTATTTAGCTTCAATCCTTAGCTTTAAATATTCTCTTCAGAATCAACTGATATAGTATAATGTTTTTTTCCCTCCTTAATCTATGTTTCTCTTATGTTTCAAATGCTATGCACTAGATCAAAAAACACAAAAATGCAAAGAAGTTGACATACATAAAATAAAAGGAAGTTCTTCATTTCAAGCATAAAAAGAGTCAAATGTGTGACATGTAGATGAAATAGCTAAAGAAAACTGAAGTGCTTTGAAAGAAACAATGTCCATGCCACAGGAAGACAGTGAGAGTGAGTGAATCAGTTGGAAAAGGAAGAGGGAGAATGGGGAAAAAGAAGACAGTGAAGGAGGAGGAGGAGAAGGAGAGGAAGAGAGGGAGAAATACACTCACCCATGGTCAAAGAATATTTGGGTCATTAAAGTCAAGTTTGAGTGCCATATTTTAAGCAACTATTGGAAGCCAATGATCATGAATGGTCCTTCAAACAAGGTTTGAAGAGGTTTCTAGATGAATAAGGTTCTAGTTGAACAAGGTTTCAGACTAGAAAGTCTGAAAACAGTGTAATGTAAATCATATAAAGACAGCTCTATTTGGCTGGCTGCAGTAAAAAATGCAGTAAAGAATGGAAAAGCTATTCTCAAATATCAAAAAATAAAAATGGACTATAACAAAAAAAACACAATTTTTCTTGTTTAGACTACATGGAAAAATGTGACCCAATGTTTCAATATACAAGTGAAACTTAAAAAAAGAAAAAAATAGTCTTGTGAATTTCAATGTAAGACTGCTTCCACAAATACCTGAATGTATGGCTGACAAACAAAAGTGTTTCAATATCTATGTAAATCATACCCTTGACATTATATACTTCTAACTCTGTAGACAATTGCTATATGTTTCTCTTTTCCTTTGACTATATCAACAAATGTTTGATGATGCTGTTAATATAAATCAACAATAAAATATAGTTTGCTTTATTACAGAGTAAACATGAACTTAAAGTGTTCTCTCCAAGAAAGACATCCAGATGGCCAAACGACACATGAAAAAATGCTCAACATCACTCATCATCAGGGAAATACAAATAAAAACCACAATCAGATACCACCTTACACCTGTCAGAATGGCTAACATTAACAACTCAGGCAACAACAGATGTTGGCGAGGATGCAGAGAAAGAGGATCTCTTTTGCATTGTTGGTGGGAATGCAAGCTGATGCAGCCACTCTGGAAAACAGTATGGAGGTTCCTCAAAAAACTAAAAATAGAACTACCTTACGACCCAGCAATTGCACTACTAGGCATTTATCCAAGGGATACAGGTGTGCTGTTTCGAAGGGACACATGCATCCCCATGTTTATAGCAGCACTATCAACAATAGCCAAAGTATGGAAAGACCCCAAATGTCCATTGATGGGTGAATGGATAAAGAAGATGTGGTATATATATACATTGGAGTATTACTCGGCAATCAAAAAGAATGAAATCTTGCCATTTGCAACTACATGGATGGAACTGGAGGGTATTATGCTAAGTGAAATTAGTCAGAGAAAGACAAAAATCATGGCTTCACTCATATGAGGACTTTAAGAGACAAAACGGATGAACATAAGGGAAGGGAAACAAAAATAATATAAAAACAGGGAGGGGGACCAAACAGAAGAGACTCATAGATATGGAGAACAAACTGAGGGTTGCTGGAGGGGTTGTGGGATGGGGGATGGGCTAAACGGGTAAGAGGCATTAAGGAATCTACTCCTGAAATCATTGTTCCACTATATGCTAACTAATTTGGATGTAAATTTTAAAAAATTAAAAAAAATTAATAAAAAAAAGTGTTCTCAGCATAATAATGTGAAAACTGCTCTTAGGTATCCATGAGTACAATGAAATAACATCACAAAACACACACACACATACACACTTAGCAACTAGATCCCAGTATCTCTGAAATTTAAATCACTGAACATGTCTCCCATTTTCTCTGCCCCTCCCCTGTTCTCTCTCTCTCTCTCTCTCTCAAAAATAAATAAACATTATTAAAAACAAAAATTTCTAGATGACAACTTTAAAAATGCTTTGGTTAGGGGCGCCTGGGTGGCTCAGTCGGTTAAGCGGCCGACCTCGGCTCAGGTCATGATCTCGCGGTCCGTGAGTTCGGGCCCCGCGTCGGGCTCGTGCTGACAGCTCAGGGCCTGGAGCCTGTTTCAGATTCTGTGTCTCCCTCTCTCTGACCCTCCCCCGTTCATGCTCTCTCTCTGTCTCAAAAATAAATAAACGTTAAAAAAAAATTAAAAAAAAAATGCTTTGGTTAAATGTAAGGGCATCAAGTAGCTGGAGACATTCCCAAGAAGACCAGTATAACGGGGGAGGAACTGTGAAGATCCAATGAGATATGATGAGTAACAACCAGAATTTGTAGAATGTGTAAGTACTTTGTCCCAATTATGGATCACTTACACTTGTGGAGCGTTAAGTGTTCAAATACTGGACAATAAAACGAGACGTTACTCCTCCAACGTCTGGAAACCTTGAGAATATTAGAGTTATATATGTGATATCTTGAAAATGGAATTGCCACTATATGGTAAACCATTTCAAGCTACGAAAGCAGAATACATAACTGGTTTATCCGCTGACAAATAATTCCATCTCTTTATTATATCTCAATAGTTTATTTGTACTTGTTGCAATCACTCCTTTCTTCCCTGTAATCTTTGACCTTCATGTAATGGCTATTGTAAATTCTTTATATTTTCATCAGTGTCTAAAAGGTGAAGTTTAAAGTGCTTACAAAGAAAGGATTTTAACTCCTCCAGAAGCATGCCTTTAAATCTGGTTTTAGAGGCCTGAATCTTCCAATATTTTAAGTTTATATATTATATAGTTATATATTCTATATTTTCATATATTTTTTATCTATTTATATATTCTAAGTTTATAAGTTTACTATATAAATTTATTATAAGTTTCATATTTTACAGGTTGCTTTTCCAGTATATTTAACATACAGTGTTATATTAGTTTCAGGTGTACAACACAGTGATCAACAATTGTATCCAAGGCCTTTTTTGGGCAAAGAAATACTCCTTAAAAGGTATTTCACAAAGGAGTCAGATTATGGATAATAAAAAGTTTTCCTTACAACATATTATTAAAGAGGTGATATAATGCCCAAGAAACATATGGGAAGAAAAATACAAAGAGTCTACTGTTTAGTTTCTTTGGTGTTACATGATTCCAGCTCCAATTACTGAAGTGTATCTTTCTCAAATCGGCAAGTTTCCCTTTGCCTTTTCATCTTGATATCCTTTTCTATCTGTGTATTCTCAATTTTTAAATGTTTAAATCAAAGCTACACTGCAACTTTCTACAGTACCAGCAATTGGATGAGTTCAGCAACCTTGAACAGGACTGACTCCTCCTTGCCTTTCAGATCAGTTTTTTCTTTAGAAGTAACAAGAAGTCTTTGTGATAAAAACACGTATCTCTGTCACTTGCTCTCCACTGACAATTATCTATTTATTTTAATGTGTATCTTGAGGAATTTTTGCAACTTGATAAATGAGTTAGAAGAGTGGGCAAACAAATGTAAAATAAAATTACACCACAGGATAAAGCAAGAAAAAGTCAAACATAATCTATTTCCTCATTAATTTCTATTGGATATTCCACAGTGTTTCTGCCACTTTTCCTCACAAATATATTCAATACACATTGTTGATCAAGGTATATACTATTGGAAAGTTTCATTAATAAATATCACAACCTGACTCTAGGTTTAGACCTTAAAATGAATCCTGTCAGCATTTGTAAGGTTTCTAATATATATACACTGGCTTTTGTTCTTGATTTTTTTTTACTATGGGTACAGACAGTAGTTGATTCAGTGTAAATAAAAATGCCCAAGCCAGAGTTTCTATCCCGAGAGAGGAAATAGTTTATTGAATATAAAGCTAGTCCTAAAATGAGGTATTTTAAGAACAGGTGTACCATTTTATCTTTTATTCATCCTAATGGATTTCTAGTCCCAAAGAAATGTGTAATATACATTTAGGGATGTGTAAATGTAATAATAATGGTGATAAGAGCTAATAATTACTGAGAATGGGATGATCCAGACACTGTATTAACGTGGATTTTCTCTTTCAGTTCTTTTATCAAGTGTGTGAGTTAGGCTCCTTATTATAATTTTACAAATGAGGAAATGAAGGCTTAGGAAGTATAAATAACAGGTAGATCGTGAGGAGGTTATTAGCCTAATCCCTCATGTGGGGCTCTTGAGCTTTCTCCTCACCACTAACCTCTACCAGCACTTCCCCCAGTGCTTCCCATTTGTTTTGAGATGTGATATGCTTTTGTATTTAACATACAACAGAGGAACTGTATGTCCCTCTGAGAGTTCATCCCACTTCAAATTAATGAGCACAGACTAATACAACACTGGTGGAGCAGGACTGCTCTCAAAAGTATCTCAGGTCCCCCATCATTATCCTCTACCTAAAAAGTATCCTATTAATACATTAAAACTATCATTATTTTAAAAGGAATCATCAGTGTAGTTTCCTGATCATGATCTATTAGATAATATGTTGCTAGATAAAGAGAAACGATAAAATTACTTTTAAACTATCCTACTAAGGTGTCCAATGGACATAATCACATACGCATGCATAAATCATATGGATGGTTTCACAGGATGATGATGTAGTTGATGTCTAAGTGTTTGGGAGTTAAATTTAGCTTACTTTAGTGGCATCTCTCTTTTTAACCTCTTTTCTCTGTTTATCCAGAAATATCAAATATATACCAAACTAACGCATAACAAAGCTGGTTTGTCCAAAAATTAAGAAATGTTAGAAAAAGAAATAACATACATGCATTTCTTTCCTGTGGCTGAAATCTTGTTTCATTATCCATTAAAGTGCTTGTGATATACTCTCCCGTTAATCTCAAAATAAAATTATCCCAACTTAGGGCTTTAAGTGATAGCTTCTTTATTTCTGCATTGAAAAAAATTCATTCTAAGAAGGTTTTATTTAACCTGTAAAGATTTGTGAGACGTAAACACTTCTCATTGATTCTTCTCTCAGGACCAGGAGAGAACAGTCTAAAAAGTTAAAGGTTAGCTTCAAGTAAGTAGTCCACATTCAGGTTTTGTCATGCTTGGCCCACATTTGTATTTCTCTTCAAGACAAACATTCAGACTCTAAATTTAATGGGCAAACTTGAATTAACTTTTACAAAAATATATTGTGCTTAGTCAAATTTTCAATTCATTTCCCTTCTAACAATTTAAAGTAGAGCTTGATATAACTTCTTTAAAAACCAATTTATTTACTTTTTGAATTACTACTATAGAGTGGCCAACTATCAACTAACCTGGAGACAGTATTTTCTTTCATATTTTGAAACTTGGCATTGGTATTTTATTTCTACTTATGCACAGACTTGTAGATGGAACTGTCAAATACGTCTACTAATTGAGTGTCTAAAGATCATAAATCATGAACATTGAGGTATTAATATATACTTATTCTATATGTATGTGTGTTAATATTAATATTTAAGTAATTGTTCTTTAGCAGTACATCTTAATAGATTTTGTTAAGTCTGTGGTTACAAACCATGCCTCTATATATTTTGTTAAAATCATCATGAGCTATCATGAATAGTATATCTTAATGTCCTTAATCAAAATTATAATCCTAACATTTTACATTAATCTATGAAGTTAAGCCACAGGAATATATTAATTAGTAAGACTTAAAAATTGAAGTCAAAGAGTTAAAATGAATTTTTAAAAGCAGATAATCTGAATACCTTATATCTTCTACACTATGGCAACATGCCCAAACTATATTCAACAATGAATTTATATTTATGCCTAGACTCCTAATATGTAATATTATTGAAAATATTTGTAATTTAGATTATGCAATAGCACAAAATGACAAAAAGATTTGGCAATGGCAGTTGACTGGGGAAGAGTGACCTGTAGTATACTGTAGTAAACAATGTTTATTTTATCAAAATCAGAGTTTCTAATTCTAAAGTCAAACCAGTGAAAATTTGAAATTTCATTCTAGATCTGGGTTGGGCTGAGTAATTAGTATTTCTAAGTATCATTTCCTAAACCTACATAGAAATAAATTCTGAGATTCCCAATTACATAAAGATACAGAGTTTAAAAAAATAGTTTAAATCTAAACCTATGAGAATAGTATGTGTGTACATATATAACACACATCATTATACTATATATAACCAAATAATAGCATGTACTATATATGGAGAAGAAAATGAGCAGTAAAATACAAAGAAAAAATTAGAAGATGTATGGATAAAACTTAATTTAATGTAACAGAAAATAAAACACAAAAGGATAAAAAGAAGTAAATAAAAATAAAAGCTAATTTCTTAAAAAGGATATACTTGTGACCAAAAAATAGAGGAAAAATATACAGCATTAAGAATATTATAAGGGGGCATAAACATGTGTATGGAAATTACTAATTTTTAAACATGTCACATACAAATAAATGGCAAAAAAATTAAATTTATAGATAACAATAGATTATTTATAAAATTTAGTCTACAAAGTTGACCTCTAGAATTCAGAAAACCTAATCAAAACACACAAAAATAACTGGAAATTAATGAAAGTTAACTATTTTAAATGGTATCTGGTTTATATTCTTCACAGATGAGTTTCATCAAAATCTGTAATAAAAAATTATTGGAAATACAGACAACATGAAAGAATGAGAAAAGTTATCAACT
Organism: Herpailurus yagouaroundi; assembly: GCF_014898765.1. Taxonomy (NCBI): domain Eukaryota; kingdom Metazoa; phylum Chordata; class Mammalia; order Carnivora; family Felidae; genus Herpailurus; species Herpailurus yagouaroundi. The sequence continues at coordinate 23,363,415 of NW_024412403.1, forward strand.
ATACCCTGATGTCCATCCCCAATTTTTATATTACAAAGACATTTTAGCTTTCAACATTTAAATGTATAACCACCATATAAATACTCAGAAGTAATTTTAAAATTCTAAATAGCCCTGTCAGTATGATTTGTTAATTCTATAAAATTACAATAACACTTCCTCAACATCTTTACAACACACACACACACACACACACACACACACACAATTTCTTTTTCTGGCTTTTGGCTTTTTTTTTTCCTGATACTCAATAACATGTCTTCTCTAAAAGAAATTATATGCACACCTTTGAAGGGTGAGTACATGGTGGAAAATGGTAATGAGAATAGTGAAACATGGCAAAATACAAAAATTAAAAAAAATCAGAATTTACCATCTGGGGCTTATGAACCCTTTATTTTCTGAGAGTTCTGTGCTAAATAGTCTAATATTGTCTATTTTTATTTTTGCTTCAGAGGAAAAGAATAAGCAAGATACTATGCAATAGTGTACTTTCTAATTAACAGTGGAAACTCCAGCTGGAACCTAAATTGGGTTCATTACAGGGTTTCTAACCTGTCTGAGCTTGTCTGGTTGACAAGAATATTGTGTCGGCCACCAGAGGTCTATTGCCTAAGGGACCAAAAGCCTTCTGGGAAAGAAATTCATTCTAAGGAAAATGGAGTTTATGGGCTTGAGGGAAGGGAAGATTTTCAATGCCCAGTATAGACGACAATTCCTTAAATTCTATCCAGCATAGGCCCCACAGAATCTTTACTAAGTGCTAGAAAGGAAGATTCTACAAAGATATTCTGTAGTAAACTTGGATGAAAATCTCTGGAATGCACTGAAGAAAAAGGTATTATCAGTTTATAGAGCTGGGACTCTAGAACTGGGAGTCCCCAGTTTATAGAGCTCACTAAGATGATGGTTAAAAGATTCTCTCCCTTCATTGGAGAAGCTAGCCTGATAGCAACAACAATAATGGAGAAATGTCTTTGAGGTTGATTACCTGAGCCACTGTTTCTGTTAAATCCTAGCTATGGAGAGCAGCAAAACAGGAAATTAGTAACTGTCCTGCAGTAACAGAGATAAAGGTATTCCTACGCTTTTGTGAGACTCCAAAGGACTGACTTGGAAAAGGAGTGGACAACAGAAGTTGTTTAATAGCAAATGTTACAAAGTTACAGAAACATTCTGTCTGCTCTTTCACACAACAGTATTTGCCATGAGCCCATTACAGCTTCAGACACTGTACTAGGTATCTAAGCCACAATACTGAGCCAAAACACCTATTACGACTAGTCTTATCTCCAGCCAAATGTAGCCGAGGAAATCTGAGTTGTCAAAACCTTGGATGTTGAAGATAGAATTCTTTGTATTTTGTTTTCAGCTCAATTTTATATCTGTTTATTAAACATCCACTATGTGAAAAGTTATAGTACTACTTATCTCAGGCTGAGTTTCCTGGAAACAGCTTCTGAGGTGCTTTAGCATTTAGGATGTTTATTAAGGAGTGTTCTTGGGGTTAACACCTGTGAAAATGGAGGGGGACATACAGGATTAAGAAAAGGGAGATGACAAATTGCAATTTAGACCCAATGGCAGCTTCAGCTAACCCCATGGGAATCTCTGGAGTTGGGACTGCTTTAAAAGTTTTCTGAGATGGGCAGTGAGGCCCAGACTTTAATATCCCACCTCTACTGGTCACTGGCTAATAGACAAACCCAGGAAAAAGGGAGTGACCTTAGGCATGGGACCATCTACAACGGAAACAGTTCCCAAAGAGGCACAAAACTAGAGAACAAACTGATGGTTATCCAAGGGGAGGTGGATGGGGGATGGGTGAAACGATTACCGAGGGCACGTGTCGTGATGAGCACCAGGTATTGTATGTAAGTGCTGAATTACTAAATTTTATCCATGAAACTAATATCATGCTGTATGTTAACTAACTGGAATTTAAATAAAAACTTCTTTAAAATCTGCTGTTGCCAGCCTCCCTGCAGCCATACAAACTCCCGTTCCATCTGCACCACACATCACAGTGAAAACCAAGTGATGTTGGGCCCAGATTACTTGGTCTAAAGAGTAGAAAATATAAAGTCATTGATAAAAGGAAATCAAGGTTCGTATACTGTTACCAAACAAACATTTAATAATTTTCACAGCCAAATTCATTTTGGATAGTGCTATCAGAGTTCCTACAACCCTCAAGAAAAGAACATTAATGATAACCAACAATAGATAACATTTTTAATGCCTGTGTATGCCAAGCACTGACTTCGGGTATTAACCCATTTAACTCTTACGATCATACAGGGATTTGCATGGTGTGTTCATTTTTGTTTCCCTGATAAGAGAGTAAGGCACCAAAAAGGTAATACACCCAATGCTAAAACAGCTCTCAGCCTCTTGCTATACCAGTGATGAACCCGATGGGGAATCCAAAGATCAATAAGACACAGTCTCTGACTTTGATATTTACATTTGATCTTGCATTCTAGTAGAACAAACAAAAATGTTACAAATCTAAAACTGAAATACTAGACTAAGTGGGGTTGGCAAAACACAGAGCTGGAATAAAAAAGAAGAAACCAAAATGGGGCAATGAGGAACACAGAAAGCAATATGAATCAATGTATATTCTTTATTTTGGCCAAATTGTTGGTATTTGAGACTCTAGATTTCTGTTAACATTCATAATCCCCACCACCACCAAAAACAAACAAACAAAACAAACAAAATCTCTGACTTAAATCCCTGACTTTATCTCTGACTTAAATCCTGCTAAAAGCAAAGTTTGGTATAATTATATCACATGGATCCTAAAATGATTTTTTTCCAGGTCACCCTTAAACAAATTTGTAACTTTCCCTTTTCTATCTCTGTTATAAAGTGGGAGGGTCTGTGAAATACAAACTAAGGAGTGATCATATTAAAGTGGATTCATGAGGAATAAACCCAGTTTTGCATTTTACATACAATACTCAGTATCAATTGGATAAACATCCACATTTTGCAAATTCAGTTAATCAATGCAAGTAGTCATTCAATCAGTCACTTGACCTGAAACAGACCTGTAAGATTACTGTGCATCTAATAAGCCAGGATAATGAATCAGGTTGTCCTCAGATGCTTCCACCCTGATATCAATACCTCCACTTGCACACCATTTACATTTTCAAAAGCCCATTTATACACATAATCTTATGTAATATTAACTACAACATTAAATGGAAACTTCAGGGTATAAATTCCTTATACTTACACACAGATAAACTCTTTATAGTAACAGAGGAAGAAGTGGCTGTGATACTCAGTGGCTGATTCCAATTCTCATGCTCTTTTTATTAGGCAATTCAGAAAGGTCTTTGCCATCAATTATAAATCCATTAAAAAGAAGCAAACATGTAATTAGAAGCCTAATGTTGTGGTATTTTATGGACATAAAAAATTACATTTGGATTTGATCATTATAGGGTATTTAATCTGTATGGTTTAGTTGCATATAAATTAAATATAAAAATAAAGGAAATAACATATAAACCTAGTATTGTAAGATTTCCTTAATGACTACACAGATAAACTCTGGAATAAATTATAATTAATTCAACTGTGTTATCCCTCAAAATGTGTTCCATATTTAGACTGAGGAGGGTGGGCCAAATAAAACAATTTTATTTCATCAGTAGGGATAAAGTAAAATTCAGAGAAAAGCTGTAATTTTTGCTTTGGTGATTTCCGTAGGGAAGTAATGTAAAATTACAATTGATCGATAATAAAATGTAGTGCTTAAGAGCCCATAAAAGGAAACCATTTGCACAGATGGACCAGCAAAGGATTTTTATTAAGGTAGAAGCACAACAACTTGCTTCTTTGAAAAATTTCACTTAGAAGACCAAAATTTAAGAGTTTTGTATCTGAAAATTAGTTTTAAATGTTAGGCCAATAGAATAACGTAAAAAACAGCTGTTTCAAAATGGAAAAGTCTTCTGAAAATTGGGATTTTCCATTTTATAAAATGCAAACTCATTTAATATATCTTCCAAATGTTCTACTATTAAAGATGTGCATAAAATGTTCTAATGCTTTTTTAGTAGCTTTGTGATTATCTTATGAGAGATGCATAGTGTATAAAAAAAATCTCAGGTAAGTAATCTTGAGCCCAACATGGAGGAATCCATGTATATACAGAATTTGAAAAACAAAAAAGCCACCTAATTTCATACCCCAGTATTACCAAGGTAATGAGATACAAAAGAGGGTAAGAAAACATTGCATAATATACTGAATGAGTTGATTACATTTGTTTCAATAATTTTTATTGATGCTATTTGTATACTACTTTCATTTATCTCTAAAATTATATCAATAATTTTCTGAAATTCTAATGCAAGTTTCCACACCATATTAAATTCTATTAATAGACTATCTCTCCATTTAGTCATATCCAATTGGATATTATTTAGATTTTTTCATTTCATCAACCACATCCGTACCTTCAGTCAGTGTGAAATAAACAAGCAAAATAAAAAAAAAAAAACCTTTCTATTCATTTTTGTGGCTCATTAAACATCTGCTCATTAGCCACCTCCTGACTAATAAATACTTAGAATCTAGATGACAACCTATTAGCAAAACTAGTTTTTGTTTCAAGCATATTTTTCTATTTTTCAAATAGTTGTTATTTACAAAAAATATTTATTTGGCAAAAATTCATATAATCGTATCAAAGAAATCACTGGAGAATTACAAGCTTTGTCTTAAGTACCCCAGTAAAAATAGAAATTTCCTTCGTGCATTTTTAAGTATATAATCATTATCATTTAAAACAAATCTAACAACGCTATTTAGTTATACCTTCTCTCACCTGTACAACTGGTAATAACATAAAGCCTTTCCGAAAAAGGAGACAGACTGTTTCAGATACAGACTTTACATGGATTATTTCAAATGGTGTTTAGAAAGCTGTAGTATGTTCTAGTGGCAAGTAGTATCTTAATTCCTTTAGAGGCTAGTTTAATAAAATAAATCATAGGCATAAATTCAGAAGAAAATCATTAAATAAATACCATTTAGAGAAAAATTTTAATTCTGATAAAATAATTATTAAATTTTCTCAGATTTTTTGCTATTATTGGTTGGTTTTTGCTTGTCTTCCCTTGCACTTTCTTCTTTGTCAAGTAACAGAAACTAAAGCTTTGTTTCTTTACTTAGCTTATGCCATTGTAAAAATCTTTAATTAGGGGCACCTGGGTGGCTCAGTCAGTTGAGCGTCCGACTTCAGCTCAGGTCATGATCTCACAGTTCGTGAGTTCGAGCCCCGTGTCAGGCTCTGTGCTGACAGCTCAGAGCCTGGAGCCTGCTTCGGATTCTGTGTCTCCCTCTCTCTCTCTGCCCCTCCCCGGCTCATGCTCTGTCTCTCTCTCTGTCAAAAATAAATAAACATTATTTTTTTTTTAAATTGTCTTTAGTTAAACTGAAAAAAAAAATCAGTAAGAATAAAGTGTCCCTGAACTGGAGTATCAATGCAGACACGTAACTAAGAAGTGAGCTAGAAGTACTCTGGTGCTGGCAAAAAAATCTAAACCACGAGATGAAGCAGAAATGGTTAGAGAGGACAATCTGTTTAAGACTGAACTATGATGATAGCGGTAAGTGGGAAGGAGAATGAAAGGATTTATTTGAAAAGTTGTTTTAAGAGAAAGGTATATATGATTTTATGGGGCAAGATTTGAGATTTAAATGTTTGGATTTGTGAAAAGATTTAAATGTTTGGATTGTGTTTGGATTTCAGACCAAATGTAATACTTAAATCTCAGATACACCAGCAGAGCAATAGGGACCACAGATTACAAAACCTTCTCTTCTGTTGCTATTCAAGCTATCCACAGTCTTGAAAAGGAAGATCAACTCCTTCTAGCATAAATCTGCAACAAGATTATATTTTTAAAGATTGTAATAGCTATAAAATAGATCCTTAGGACATATTGACTGAGATTCATATTTTGGTATGTTAAATGTACTGATTTGTTTTGCAGTAAAATTTCACATTAATAAGCACATTCTCTGTTTCTCTGTTCTCTCTCTCTCTCTCTCACACACACACACATACACACAGTCTTTAAATAGAATATTTAGAAAAAATACTCTTTCTAGAGCTAAAATAGTCAAAATTATCAATTCTCCAAAATACTTGATTAGCAAATTTCAGCAAAGCATGTTGTAAGTTCCATGACTTATGTTTCTGTACAGTTTTTATCTTTTCAAAGACTGACATGCATATTTTACCTTTAAATTAAAACAATGACAGCATCTCCTAAAAAGACAAATTATTAACATTGTATATAACAGGTTTCTTCATAAATACTTTTTTCCTTTAAAACAAAAGCTACTTACTAGGTGCCAGAAATGTGCCATCCAATTTATCTATATATCTCATTTAATTCTCAGAATAACACCACGGGATAAATATTATAATCATTCTTATTTTACAGAATATTGAATTACTCATCCTAGATTCCACCCTGTGTCACTAGAATTCTGTATTAGTTATACTGAGTTCAGAGCCCTAGTTTTTAACCTAGGAACTATATTTCCTACATAAATCCAATTACTGTGTTTGCAATATTGTCATGGACTTTAATAGAGCCATTTATAGAGGAATAATCAGTTCCTTTAAATTGGACTGTGGCTTCACATACAAATGTTCCCCTGGATATAATTCATATTTGTAAATTAGTTACCACTTCACATGTTTTAAAATGTTGAAGTAGTTAAACAAGGAAGCAAGTAGACTGGGGTCGTTCTAAAGTCTTTGGTAGCCTCCTAAAGAAACCAAAACCAAAGCCAGAGTCAATGATCTTAAATCCCAGAAAAATTTAAACATGAGAACACCCAGTCACAAACAGCCAACTAGGCTTTCCCAAATAAGGGAACTGCTCAAAACTGTAGCCAGGCAAACAATGTCCTTGATTTGTTTCCACATCTTGTCTACAAAAACCTCTCCCTTAGCTCCAGTGAGCCAAATCCTCCTAAACCACTTTGAGTTTGGTGCTGCCCCATTTGAATCAACGTATGCTCTGACTTTTAAAAGTATCAGTGTGCTTCAATTTATCTTTTAACAAAAGGAATGCCAGGGCACCTGGGTGGCTCAGTCCGTTAAGCATCCACCTCGTGATTTCAGCTCAGTTCATGATCTCACGGTTCATGGGAGTGAGCCCGGTGTTGAGCTCTGCACGGACAGCACAGCCGTGTACATGCTCACTCGCTCTCTCACTCACTCTCTCTCCCTCAAAGTAAGTAAATAAACTTCTCAAAAATAAAAAGAATGTCTGCCATTTCCTGGTATAATGATTAAGAAACATAAATGGTAGATACATTATGGTGATAGTACATGTTAAAATAAAATTGAATACCGTTATTGATATTTGGATTTCAGGCATTTTATTTTGTTTCTCTTGCCTTTTTATAAAGCTTTCAAAGACAGAAAATGTAGTAATGTGTTCTCTAAGAAAATTAAGTTTGTTGTTATTTAAACCTATTGATCAAGCACAGCTCTTGCAGAAAATAAGATCTATATAAAGCTTGCATTCCATTTACCGAGCCAACTCAATTCCTCATTATTTAGAACCTAGTTCATTTCAGGTGCCTCACATCAACCTGTATAACAGCTGCTATGGGAAATGAAGGGTCTGAAGGGAATAATTCACACTTCATTTTTAGTTGGCCACATTCCTCATTTACAGATAAAAAATTCAAACTCAAAGAATTTAAGATACATGAAAAAACAAATCCCTGATATTTTTGCACATTAACACTTACTTCTCAATTCAGAAAGATAAATCTTACCTCCGTGTGTTAATTCCTAGAAATATAAAATGCTCACCCCACAAAGCAAGTAGAGATTTATGCCTATTTACCTCACAGAGTAATCAGATTGAACAATATCCAGACACTTTCCAAGTTTTAGATTCTTAATCTGTTTAAACAGCATAATCCTGGGGCGCCTGGGTGGCGCAGTCGGTTAAGCGTCTGACTTCAGCCAGGTCATGATCTCACGGTCCGTGAGTTCGAGCCCCGCGTCAGGCTCTGGGCTGATGGCTCAGAGCCTGGAGCCTGTTTCTGATTCTGTGTCTCCCTCTCTCTCTGCCCCTCCCCCATTCATGCTGTGTCTCTCTCTGTCCCAAAAAATAAATAAACGTTGAAAAAAAAAATTTAAAAAAAAAAAATAAATAAACAGCATAATCCTGGTCTTTGTATACATGTTACTGTTTATGAAATAAAATGTAACCATCTTAAAAAGTGTTCTACTGTGCTTAAAATTAATGAAGGTTGACACATTTAACCTATTACAAATAAATTCTTCTGTCTATATTTCTCCATATTAACCACCAGATAGGCTTCTATTAAATGCTGAGCTCATATTCAGGTTTAAAAACTTTGCCTACTAATCAGTCTAATGACTAACCACAAAGTCAACAACATCCAAACAATCACTACCTTCCCTCTTCCCGCTCAACTGTTTGAAGGTACAAAGACACACACAAATGTACACATACACACACACACACAAACACACACACAAAGCTATTTATTGTACTTTGAAGTCTTTCCCAGAATCCAAGTCAAATTTGCATATGCATAGTTCGTGGTATCTACTTTGTGAAAAACTTAAAAAGTTCACATCTTCAGAGCAACCTTCCCTACTTCCAAGACTACACAGTAAAATGTTCTCATCTAGGTTCAGGTACTATTTTGTAATATAATCTATTGGAATAAGGAAGATGAAAAACATTTAGGATAATTGTTTTCCTAAAGACCACTCACCTAACTCTACTGTCAGTACTCCTGAAATATCTCTTCTGAAAAACACTCTCAAGGAATTAAAATTGAGTGGTGCATTAATCATTTGTCTGAAATTGGGGCGCCGGGTGGCTCAGCCAGGTAAACATCCAATGCTTGATTTTGCCTCAAGTCATTTCAACAGTTCATGAGATCAAGCCCTGCATCAGGCTCTGTGCTGACAATGAGGAGGCCACTTGGGATTCTCTCTCTACTCCTCTCTCTGCCCCTCTCTGTTGCTTTCTCTGTCTCTCTCTCTCTCCCTCTCTCTCTCTAACATAAATAAGCATTTAAAGAAAGCCCACCTATTTACATAATTGGTGAGTGACAGCATCTTTTTACATCACACCACAGCTTCACCAAGTGACTTTTTATTGTTATCAAATTTTCCAAAAGCCTCACTTTATTCTTGGCTATGATAATTTTGTAATATTCTCATACAGAAGGAATGTTGCTTTGTATTCATTGGTTCTATGTTACTATTATGGCCCTTTGTAAATATGAGACTATCAGAAAACCCTTTCTCAATTGATACTTTGCTTTCTTTTTTAATCTTGATAAATTATATTTTTGTGACATACTTATTATAGAATATTGCATTATTTCTATATAGAGGTTTCCACTGGCTTATTGCAAAACAAAGCAATTTTTTTGTAGGTAACAATGCATTGAGAGAGACAGAGACAGAAAATGAATGAATTGGATGCTAGAACAGGACAAGTCGGCTGTATAATTTGAAGTAAGCAAATTAAATACTTTCTATAGGCCAGAACATAGTAAGTCCCCAATAATGAAAATGCATCAGTATCTTCTACAGGAAAATGAAGACTCATAAGATATCCTGTATAGTTCTCCTTCAACCCTTTCTAAGATTCTATAACTCCATAAAACTGCACTTGGCTGGCAGCTGTTAGCTTGGTAAAGGGAGTAAATAACGTTGTGGCATGACAAGAATTAAAATGGAGGACTCTGGAGAGAATTACGATGTGCTTGCTGAGGTTGCCCTTAACAGTAATAACTGGCAATGTGTAGCCTCCTTACCGGTGTGAAATATCTGTAGCCTCTCATCACAGACTCCCCTCTCTGGGAAGCTGTCAGAATAAAAAACACTCCTAACTGTTTTGAAATATAATAACTCTAGTTAATATGCTTCCCTGATCTGACAAGCGCTGATTTATGATGTTAACTGAGGATTAGATATCAACAAGCAATCCTAACATTTAGTGCTGCACTTGAGAGAGAATACCGCGAGTGACCCTCTGGCAACTTCCGTGATTTGCATACGTCCAAGGCAGAAAGTTATGGGGTTGCTGGGAAAATATTCTCATTTTAATTTTTAATGTTTCACACATCAAAAACCGAAATTATTATTAAAATATTAATTTAACATATGCATAAATTTCACTATAGGCCTGAAGTTACATTATTTTTCTACACGATTTGCTGTTCCCTCTGAAAAAGATATCCCTCACTAATCCACTACTGTCAAAAAACAAATTTATATTAATGTGCCCATTACATCTACTTTTTTAAATAAAGGAAACATCAGAAACTGTAAAAGAACAAGCGTGGGAAACATTTCTTTATGGAGATTAATGGAATAAACAAACTTCATAGTTATAGGTCTTACTTTCTCTGACCAAGAAATGTATCTGCTGGTAGTGTGGTTGGAAAGGTGAGTGGTGTGGTTAACATTCTAAGATGATAAATACTGAAAGAACGTCTTCCAAAAGAAGAAAGAGGTTCTGCCTTGTCAGAGTGCTGCCTGTGCGGAGCCATCCTAATTGAAACCTACTGAGCATGAAGACTGCTTACACATTCAGTCCACAGTCAAAACGAGATTAAATAAATCAGTAAATTTCAGAGGTGACAGAAGATCAGGATTTGGGTTCCCTTGGCAAAGACCAATTTATAATGTGTATTTCTTTCAGAGACTAAGAGCATTTAAAACAGCAAATTAATATATGGAATTCCTTTTACATACAAAAAAAGCTCCAACAATTTCTGTAGATCTGTATGCATTCTTTTTGGGGGGAAGTGACTCAACGATCCTTAGCATGCCTATTGATCTGCTTCTTAATCTCTGTATTCGCAATAAAAATCAATCTTGTGAGCCAAATTTAGATTTGGATCATGCCGATTGGTAATTTAACAGTAGCAACAGGAAAAATCTTAAGGCAATTGTGAAGAGAAACAACTCAAAGTAAACTACAAATTAAGGCTAAAAAACAAGAGAGACCATCTTCAGTATGTTTTCCTCCCATTTTTCATAATCTCATGAGCAGATTAAGTAGACTAATTAATAAGATATCCCAAGACAAAAGACACTATCTGCATTAATATGTCATTAAAATGGGCATTCTGCTTTTCAAGTAGAGAAGTTCTGTTATCATAAGATCAAAATTATCAGAAAATTGAATCATTCTACTCTATAGTTTCCAATTTTAATCAAGTAAACACACCAACTTAAAGTATGTGGTATATAAAGTAACTGCATGTCAAAATGAATCAGTCCATTCAAACCAAATTATTATTCTCCACCTACCCCACTTTTAGGTTACAATTTCTAACTGACAAAATCTGATCTCCATAATGTTCTTTTACACTTTCATTTATGGTAGTCATGAAGACTTACCAATTAACTTTAGGCTGCAAATTAGCCAATTAGTGCTTATCTGTAGTATCTTATTGGACATGTAGACTAAAATACAGCCTGTAAATACAACAAATGCCTTGAATTTCTTACTATTTAAGAAATACATGGAACAGGGGTTCCTGGTTGCTCAGTTCGTGGAAAGTATGACTTTTTTTTTTAACATTTATTCAACTTTGAAAGATAGAGAGATAGAGCATGAACGCGGGAGGGTCAGAGAGAGAGGGAGACACAGAATCTGAAGCGGCTCCAGACTCTGAGCTGTCAGCACAGAGCCCGATGCGGGGCTCGAACTCACAGACTAAGAGATCAGGACCTAAGCTGAAGTTGGATGCTTAACCAACTAAGCCACCCAGGCACCCCAGAAAGTGTGACTCTTGATCTCAGGGTTGTGAGTTTGAGCCCTACACTGGGAATGGAGCCTACTTAAAATAAAAAAATTAAAAAATTTAAAAAAATTTAAAAAAACATGTGGAGCATAAACAACTTGAAGTGAATAATCAATTAGAAGTCATTCAATTTCACTATCTCATTTTGAAGAGTTTCAACATCATCCATAAAATCATTTGTCTTCTTGGAAACCCTTAAATGGCTCAGTAGCTTTTAGGAAAATATGAACACACAAAGTAACAGGAAAGCATGAACTACCACTGAAAATTATATTCTATAATCAACATCACTCCATATTTAAGAAAGACAAACATTTTTTCCGACACCATGGTCTAAGCTATGGTCACTTAACACTTTATCATCCCATGTAAAAAAAAAAGAAAAATGTACTGTTAGGAATTAAAGTTACTACCAGAGACAAAACAGAACAGAATTTTACCAAGGTGTGTGGATAAATTTCTAAATGTATTTTATGAAAATGAGATTCAGGTCACAAAACAGTACTGATGAGTTTGTTCCTAGCTACCAATAACCATTAATTTACCTCAAATAAGTTAATAATTGTGTCTTTGACTATTCTATTGTTTGAGTAAATTAGTACTTGACTACTTCAGTGAAATAACATTCTGTTATAGTTTCATAATACACTGTAATTATATTCCTTCAAAAAAACAGTAAGAGATAAGCCATATTTTAGAACTAAGGCAAATGCAGAATATTGATGTGAAATACTGAGTATTTAGATTATTTTGATTTGCTATAGTCAACACATATTTTTGTTTTCAAATTGAGGTAATATAGACATTAGAATTATTTGCTGATGGTGTTTCTGGCAATTACAATAACATTTTCCGGTGTTAATAGGTAGCCACCCTAGAATTCACAGACTAACACCAGTGGTTTTCTGGAAGAAGGGATCATAGAGACTTATTAGCTTGTGTGACAAGCAGATAACAGAAAACTTTAACTTTAAAACAGCCATTTTACATATTATGCTTAAGTAAACAAATTATAATTTATTTTCCTTACTAAACAATAAATAAAAATATTTTAACTTCTGTAGTTTCATTTCTATTTCCATAATCACTGGTGGCTATAATATGTTGCCACTGGGTGGAAATCACTTCCTAAAGAAAATTATCTATGGACTAATTTGGAATGAAACCAATTTTTTAAATAAATTAGTTTAAAAGGATCAAAACCAGGAGCGTCTGGGTAGCTCGGTCAGTTAAGTATCTGACTCTTGATTTCAGCTCAGGTCATGATCTCACAGGTTCATGGGATTAAGCCCCGCATCAGGCTCTGTACGGACAGCACGGATCCTGCTTGGGATTCTCTCTCTCTCCCTCTGCCCCTCTCCTGTTCATGCTCTCTCTCTTCCTCTCTCTCTCTCTCTCTCTCTCTAAAAATAAATAAATAAACTGAAAAACAGTTAGATGAAAAACAGCTAGATATTTTCCTAAATTAGACTGTTTACTATTACACTGATATCACATCAAAGAGAATAACAATCTTTGCTAAGTTTAAAAATATCTAATCAATATTGAAATTTAGCAAACCACATTTACCTTAATGTGGTTCCACTATAAAGCAAGCTCTATATTAAGATCTCTGAAGATTACAAAAATTAAAAATCTCCTAAGACCATACAAAGACTATATGACAACATTCAACATGTACATTTACAAATAAAGATAACAAAATTGTGTACGTGTGTGTGTGTGAGAGAGAGGTGAGAGAGAGAGAGAGAGAGAAAGAGAGGAAGAGAGAGAGAGAGATGGAGGGAGAGGGGCGAATATATTTAATAAATGTTAATACATATTGAGGCAAAGGTGATCAGTTAACTTGGCAAAGGCTTATTTCAGAACATTAAATATGGTTCAGGTTTACTTGCTAACTCCATTGACCATCACTTCCTGCTTGCATAGTAAAGGCCTACTTCAAGAGTTTCATAGGATGCAGAGATTTTGTCTACCAAGATCAAGACGATCTAGATCACAACAGAAGACTAATTCTTGCCAATTACCATATTACACAAATGAACCTATTCTGTTACAGTTTCATAATGCACTGTAATTATACATATGCAATATATATATATAATATTATATTATATATAATTAACCTATTCAGGCTCATTTGTATAACATAGTATGTAAAATCAGAAAAAAGTGTAGTAAAACCAGAAGGCCAAGCACTCACTAAGTTCTGTCTTAGAATTTGGGAAGTGGTTGGAGTGGGAGTCCAGTGAATAAAGTAGCAGGTAAGGCTCTATTACCAATAAGCTCGTGTGAGTCTGGGGAATTTACTAAAACTTCACCATGTCTCAGGATGGCATTTTGTTTATTAGGATTAATACCCTGTCTAGTCTTTAAAAATCATTACAGCAAGTTAAAAAACAACTCAATATAAAATGGCAACAACAAAATTAAAAATGGCATAAAAAATAAACAGTAAAACTAATGGTACATGCTAGTTGTCATGCCTCAAGAGAGGTAATGTATTTGTAAAGTGGTTTTAAAAGCACCAGTTCTAATATCTCTAAGATTAATGTTTAATCAAATGGAAAGACAGCCTGGAAATTTTTTTGTAAAGAATCAAGTGCTATGCAGTTAAAATATTTCTTAACGTAGGTGTTTTTTAATTCCACAGAAAATGAAACATCGAAAATGAAACACTCTCTATTCACTTTAGTCCTTGCCATTATCTTTGTAGATTAAATATTAATACATTTAGGTAAATGTATTAATATTAATATTTATCAATTAAAATTACTGTGATGAGTTTCTTGTCATACAATTTGTACAACTTTTGAAGTCCACTGTACCTTTATATTTTTGCATTATGTAACTTTCAAACATTAGCTGCTGACTTTAAATGTGTTAACATCTCTCTGACCAATTAATACTGAATCATCTCTTCTGAGTTCTTCACAGAGAGAACTAATATGTTCTTCAATTTATCTCCTTTAACATCACGCATTGTAAAGTATACTTGTGGTCAGAAAAAAAATAACCCTCGAAAATGTCCTCATCCTAATCCCCAGAACCTGTGAATGATGCCTTACATGGCAAAAGAGAATTTGCAGAAATGATTAAAAATCTTGAAATGGGAGATTATCCTGATTTATCTATATGGATTCATTATCATGGCAAGGGCCCTTATAAAGAAAAAGGGAGGTGGGTGATTCAGATGAAGATGTAATAGAAGAAGAGGAAACAGAGAGGGAAGGACAGGGAGGGAGAAAAGGGAACATTCTACACTGCTGGCTTTGAAGATGGTGGAGGGGGCCATAAACGAAGGAACTGCAGATGTCCTTTAGGATCTAGGAAAAGAAAGGACACAGATTCTCAGAGCTTCAAGAAAGAACACAGTCCTGCTGACATCTTGATTTTAGCGCAGTGAGACTTCTGACCTCCAAAACAGTAAGACAAAAAAATCTGTATTGCAGGGCACTTGGGTGGCTCATTGGTTGAGCATCCAACTCTTGATTTTGGCTCAGGTCATGATCCCAAGGTTGTGGAATTGAGCCCCATGTTGGGCTCCATGCTAGCTGTGGAGGCTGCTTAAGAGTCTCTCTCTCTCTCTCTCTCTCTCTCTCTCTCTCTGCCCCTCTCTCCCACTCACATACATTCTCTCTCTCTCTCTCTCTCTCTCTCTCTCTGAAAACTAAAATAATAGTAATAAAATAAGTCTGTATTGTTTAAGCCACTAACTCTGTGGTAATCTGTTATAGCAGCAATAGGAAACTAACCTCTTAAAGTCAAAGGCATGCTCTTTGAAGTAAGTTACCTTGTCTTGACATTTAGAAAAGTCACTTAGAGTTTCTGAGTACTGTTTTCATCTTCTGAAAATGGTTCAGTAATAGTATTTACCTTGTAAGGTTAAGTTTAGGCTCAAGTGAGAGAATATATGTCTACTGTTTAGCACAGCGTCTGGGATAGTTAATGCTCAAAAAACATAATCATATTTTCACAGACCTTTTCTCAAATATTCAGTATCATTCCCTTCCCTCCATCATCATGAAGGTAGTAAGCAATGACCGTCGAAGTTGTAGCCAAAGGTACATAGAGCCAAGGCTGTGTACAATCAGGTGAACAAGAACTTTGAAAGCAGGCAGACAATCACAGTTTTTGAATTCCAGATTCTTCCTTATCAATTGGACAATCTTGGACATGTGATTTGCCTTTTCTGAGACTTAGTTTCTAAATTGGGAATTTATGTAAAATGAACATTCCTCATAGATTTGTTACTAGGATTCATTCAAAGTATCTTACAGAACCTAGGATATAGTATTGTATTCACTTAATGTGAATTTTCTTACCTTCCATTCCTACCTAGCACGAATGATGACAAAAGTAAAACAGATTCATATAGATGAAAATATGGAACCCCAGAGAAATTAAGTCAATGATGGATATGAACCCAGGAATTTTGTTTTCAACCCAAGCATTGTCTTTTCATTAAATCACATTTGGCTAGAATATTAACCAATCATCCACAGAATTAAAGCAAATCAGGTAACACTGTCCTTGAATGTTGCTGACTTTCATCTCCAGCTAAAAAGCAGGGAGTTCTAGAAACTAAAATACCATGAATAAATATGTAATCCAACTTTTAACAGATAATCTTTATTAAATTCCTTCAGTTTTATATGAAATCTGTTGAACATTTAGATTAAAAGCATAGGACAATTTAAAAAGCAAACGAGATGCCGAGGAAACTTTTGGTCTATGGAGAAAATTATTTGTTTTCTAATTCTGAAAGCTAACACTCTTGTTAAATATACATTAAACACAAATCCACTGTCCTGAGTTCTCCTGCCCCTACATTTGTTTCAAGCTGACAACCTCAAAAGTTAATCGCAGACATAGACTTGGCAGGCATCCCAGCACAGAAAAAAGGATGTATGGATTAAAACTACTTTGCATTCTAGTCACAAAGAGTACACTAGCAACATGACAACTAAGAATTTTACATCAGAAAGAATCTATTGTTCTCTGATTGCTTGTGATTAAGTCAAAATATACCTTGACCACCATCACAGATTTCCTCTGGGAATATAACAATTAAAGTTTGAAGCAATGTAGGAAGTCAAAATAGAAGGGAAAAGAAAATTGCAAATGTTTGTATAAAAGCATACCTTCATTATTGAGTTTTTAATATCAAAGCGCATTGATTTGTATTCATGGGTTACGACCACAACCTTTCTACAGGAGCCACACTTCGCTCATCTCCCTGTACTTCTTTCTTTTTTTTTTTTAATTTTTTTTAATGTTTATTTATTTTTGAGAGAGAGAAAGACACAGAGTGCAAGCAGGGGAGAAGTGGGGGGGCGGGGACAGAAAATCTGAAGCAGGCTCCAACCGGTCAGCACAGAGCCCAATGTGGGGCTCGAACCCATGAACCGCGAGATCATGACCTGAGCGGGAGCTCAACTGACTGAACCACTCAGGCGCCCTCCTGTACTTCTAAGTCCACACTTCAAGCAAGACAGCCAAAGAAGCGCTATCTTTTCATTCAAATGAACACTCTTTGTCTCCTATACTGAATTTGAACACTAAAAGGAATTTTAAACATTCTTACTTACAAAAAAACGTGGATTACATATCTCCGATGGTAGATTAGTTTTAAAAATGTTGCTCTAACATTAAATATCTTCCACATGTGTGTGCACACACACACACACACACGCTGCAGGAGCATTTTTTGTTTCCCTATGCTGCAGGAGAATATTAAGTACAATCAGGTACATTCATATAAGTCACTGATTTTTATTTAACAGTATTAGTATACTACAGATATGTCCTACCATATATGTATTGCCAAAGACAGATTATTTGGGCATTTCATGTACACATTTAGTATGTCTGTCTTGTATAAGTCTGCATGTTGTATGGCACTGTCTCATTTTAATTCAGCTAAAGTAGTCTATGCTGCAGTTTTCTGTCCCTGATTACATGCAGGCTGCACACCAAAGTTTTCTGGCAATAACGATGAGATGCTGGGAAGATTAAGTACAGTGACAACAACAAAGTGACCTCAAATATGACTCGAAATCATTTACACTGAAGGTCTGTTTGGGAAATGTGAATCACTCTACTTGGTTTTCACTCAAAAGAGCCGGCCAGGCCTCATTAAAGAACCTAATAAGTAAATAGTTTCACACAACATAAATTTTTGAATTGGATTATGAGTTTAACATTATTTGTTCAATAACAAGATGACTGGAATTGGGAGACTCACATCACTTCCAAAGAATCAAAACAACAAATTTGGTACCTATGAAAAATGTCAAAATTATAAAGCAATCAATGAGCCAATGAGCGTAAGAGACATCTTAGCAAGAACCTTGGTCACTCTAGAAACTTAAGAAATAAAAACAGTTCAGTGAAAAGGGCACTGTAAAGAATTGTGTATTTATATTCAGAAACCACTTTGGTCTATTAAAATCATTAAAATAACAAGGGAAGTAACATACATAGCACGGGATATGCTCCTGAGTAATTAAAAGGAAGTGTGGAGGGCTCAAATAATGTGTCTGTTTTTTCGACATATTTGTAATGTGACACATCTGTAACGTGAACTCACCATATGTGTTAGACTAGGAAAAGTATTTTTATTCATAGTTCTTCCCTTGATATAAAGCAAGTTTGAAATAAAAGTATATTCTCATTTCCACAATTGAAGAAATAATTCTAAAACTGAAAGCAGACTAGTCAAATGATATGATGAAATTATGTTTCAATATTATTTCCATGTTTAAAAATTGTTCCCCATATTTGAGAGTTTGGTTATAATTACAATAATTCATTGGAACAGCCTGCCTAATTGTTTTCTCTATTGAAAACTTAAAGCTCCCTGAGGGAAAAGACAAAAGTTTTATTCATCTCTACAAACCTAATTTATATCATAGTGCTTATCAAAATAACAGAAAAAATCAAACAGTTGATTCTCCAAAAATACCTTAAAATAAGTAAATCCTTAAGGAACTCAGACTATCTAGCAAATCAGGAAAAGGAATGGAAAATATATAGTAATTCCCCAGACTGCCAATGGTCAATTAAAAAAAAAATCAGAACTTAAAAAAATAAGAAAGAATGAATGTTTGTGTCCCTCCTCTCCCTACCCCCACAGCCCTGCCTCAAATTTAAATGTTGAAATCCTAACCCCCAACGTGATGATATTCGAAGGTGAGACCCTTGGGATGTGATTAGATCATGAGGGTGGAGCCCTCATTAAGGGGATTAGTGCCCTAAGCAAAGAGACTGAAGTGAGCTTCCTAACCCATTCTAGCAATGAGGACACAGCAGGAAGATAGCTTCCTGAACTAGGAAGCAGGCTCTCACCAGACACTCAATCTGCTGCTGCCCTGATCTTGGATTTCCCAAGATTTCAAGAGAACTTTCCATTCTGAGCATTTAATGTCAAACTTCAAAATGTGTTTACACCTTCTCCAACCTTCTCCCTTTCTCAGAACCACCTAGTTATCTCCAGGTAACTATTCTTCTATTTGCCTTTAACACAATGTTAGAAAGTGGCCAGTCAGCCTGAACTTGCTCTACCTTCAAGCATCACCTCTTAACCTCTCTTAACCTCTTAACCTTGAACTTACTCAAGTAAGTTCTTAACCTTGAACTTACTCAACTCTATCTTCATGTAATTTGCCCAAAGGCATTTTCAATTTGTTCAATACTCTTTGGCCAAGACTTCACATATACTTGTGGGTATACTTCACAAATCCACTCCCTCTGGACCTACTCTCTCACTCTGATGCACAGCAGCTCAGACCTCCAGTATACCCAGTTCACTGACTCCACCCTACCAACACAGCATTCTCTGCCCTGGAAGTATGGCAGTACTTCTATTCTTTTTTTTCTTTTTTTTTTTT
>NW_024412403.1:23383274-23439712 GCF_014898765.1 Herpailurus yagouaroundi
GAGAGAGAGAGAGAGAGAGAGAGAGAGAATCCCAAGCAGGCTCCACACTGGCAGCACAGAGCACAATGCAGGGGCTTGAACACAGGAACCATGAGATCATGACCTGAGCTAAAACCAAGAGTCAGATATTTAATCCACAGAGCCGCCCAGGCACCCCTCTATTATTTTTCTTTTAAATATTCCCTCTTTGGAGCACCTGGGTAGCTCAGTCGGTTGAGCATCCGACTTTGGCTCAGGTCATCATCTCACAGCTCATGAGTTCGAGCCCCACGTCAGGCTCTGTGCTGACAGCTCGGAGTCTGGAGCCTGCTTCAGATTCTATGCCTCCCTCTCTCTCTGCCCCAACCCACTCGCATTCTGTCTCTGTCTCCCTCAAAAATAAACATTAAAAAAACTTTTGTAATATCCCCTCTTTGGGGAAAATAAACATTTATATCACAGAATAAACTCCTGGAAAATAAAATATACTAGTTGATTCCAAGTAAAATAAACATGTTTACTTCAGATGCAACAAAGGCTCTTATTTTAATAAGAGTGATTTCAGTATTTAAAAAGCTAGGAATTGAACTCCTCCAAATAATCACAAAACATTAAAGAAACAATGGAATACTCAGTATCCTGGAAATGTCTTCTCTGATATAGAGGTATTGCCACTCCTGGAGAAAGGGAACATATTACAACACTTCTACCCTTTAATTTGTAAATCCTGGGGCGCCTGGGTGGCGCAGTCGGTTAAGCGTCCGACTTCAGCCAGGTCACGATCTCGCGGTCCGTGAGTTCGAGCCCCGCGTCAGGCTCTGGGCTGATGGCTCAGAGCCTGGAGCCTATTTCCGATTCTGTGTCTCCCTCTCTCTCTGCCCCTCCCCCGTTCATGCTCTGTCTCTCTCTGTCCCAAAAATAAATAAACGTTGAAAAAAAAATTAAAAAATAAAAATTTGTAAATCCTTTCCCTTTGGAATAAAGCACTATAACGGATATTTGGATAAATATTGGAAACAATCTAGTACATTTAAAATAATTTTTAAAGCACATGAAATTTTGGCCAAACACGATTCTTCCCCTAACACGAACCATTTAAAAATTTTCTACCCAAGTTGAAAGCCAATTTAGATTAAGCCGTACTACTTGCTAGCTGTCAATAATTGAACAAGTCACTTATCCCTTTAAGGGATTTTTTTTTCTTTTTATCCGTAAAATCAGATTTTTGATGGAAATAATTTGTAACCCCTTCACATATAAATGAAAATTTCACATTTCTCAGTTTTTTCTAGGAATTCTTGGAATGGAAAACACAAAACCTAACCATCTTCTTTGCTCCAGGGAGAAGTGCACAAGCAAAAGCAAGGTGACTGACCCCAGCAATCATGGTACCATACAGAACTGGTGATATCTTATGGGTGGCAGGATAAAACTGGTTGATGTTACAGTTCTTTCTGAGTCAGAGCTTCATTTCCCTGTGTTGTTTCAATCAAATTCTCAGCACTTGGTGGACACCCATATAATCAAAACGCATGCGCAGGTTGATATCACATTTTGTCACTTATACAGAAATATCACATATTCTTTGTATTATTGCTTTGGGAATAAGTGTATTATTACTGATGCTAGATGTCAAATCCCTTGAGAAAGTGATCCAGGGTTTATATATCTTTTTATTACCCACAGGCTTCAATGGCTGCAAAGATTTGACATATAGGAATGAGAAAGCGATATACAAGCCAATCTAAAAAATGCATTTGTGAATTTTTCTTTTCATTATTCATCACTCTAAATTGTGTTTTAACACCTTGCTTTAATGTAAAAAGTCTAGTATCACTGGACTATCTAAAGATATAAACTAAGTAATAAACACTAAACAGTGTTTATCTCTTTGATTTACATTGTATATGGAAATGATATAGATTAATACAATCTGCTCCAACCAAGCCTCTTTCCAAGGACGGCTATATGAAATGGTACCATTAAAAAAATATCTGGATCTTTCTTAAAACTAGTATGGAAGTCACCATCTATTAAACTGTTTAAAATTATCTGACCTCAGAAGTTACACATTAAATCAATTTTAATCTTCCGTCTGGATAACAGAATAGTACATTTTGATCATTTAATAATAAAAATTATATATCCTATTTTCCCTTTTTCACCTTTACCCAGAAAACTCTGAATTAAATGTAACTTTAAATGCACTAACATGGCTAGTGTAATTTTTTTAACATAGCTATTTATGTTATTATCTTTCTTGTCCCTCATGTTTTATTTAGGTTTTAGGAGTACTGTATGTATATATCTTTCACAGTGTGACCATAGATAAATTTTCACATATGCAGGCTATAAATCTTAACACATTTTAAAGTAAATTAAATATTCAGTAATATTTTATTTTAAACCATAAACATTTTTAGGATGGCTAATTTCTCCTACTTTAACTTTTTGTGTGCTTCTGTTATTGCTGTTTTGCTTATTTAATTACTGTAAGATATATATTCATATACAAATCAAGTCTGACTTTCTGACCTTTTTCCCATTAAAAATAAACTGAAAAAAGATTATAAGAATTTTAACATTTGTTTCATCACAGTGAAACATTAAAAATAATCAGCCAAAGATTACTCAGAAATTAGCAATACTCTATAATATTACATGGACACAAATGGACTATTTAGAAGATGATGATGCTTAAAATATTTTGTAATAATTTCAAAATATATATGTTATAGAGTACTCCTTGGACACATTTAGTTCTCAGAATGAATTAACTTTGGTGTAACTATTAACTAATATAGTAGTTTTAGTAATAAAATAATTCAAATATTTATTTGGATGGTGCCATTTGAAAAGTCACTCCAGATTTTTTATAGCTGAAATAAATTTTTGCTATACAAGATGAGTCAGAAAAACATTGAACAAATTTAGGTAGGTAGGGAATGCACATAAGTAACTAAAGCATATACAGGAAGATAAACTTCTAGGTTTCTATTATACTTGCTATCTTCTCTAAAAATTTATAAGATAGATCACTGAGAAGGAAAAGTGTAAATATTTCTTATTAAGTTGCTAACCCAAGCTACTGAATTAATACAAATAAAAGAGGCAAAACATAGGAGTTTAATATTTAAGCATATATTTTCAGATAACTTTTTTTTAATTAATTTATTTATTTTGAGAGAGAGAGAGAGAGAGAGAGAGAGAGAGAGAGAGAGAGAGACCACAAGCTGGGGAGGGGCAGAGAGAGGGAGAGACAGAATCCCAAGCAGGTTCCATGCCATCGGCACGGAGCCCGACGTGGAGTTTGAACTCATGAACTGTGAGATCACAACCTGAGCGGACCTTAAGAATCAGACACTTAACCAACTGCGCCACCCAAGTGCCCCTATTTTTAGAGAACTTCGAGGCAACTTTATTTAATTTATATTTCCACCCAAACTGTTTTAATCAAAGTATGTGTTTACCTTTTTTTAATGTTTAGTTACTTATTTTGAGAGAGAGCGTGAGTGGGGAAGGGGCAGAGAGAGAGGAGAGAGAGAGAAATCCCAGGCAGGCTCCTCACTGTCAGCACAGAGCCCAATATGGGGTTCAAACTCACGAAACCGCGAGATCATGACCTGAGCTGAGATCAAGAGTCTGGATGCTTAACTGACTGAGCCACCCAGGTGCCCTTGTGTTTATCTTTTTTTTAAAAAATATTCTTTTGAAAGAATAAGTATTCTGTAACATTTATCAGTAAAATATGCTAACTTATAACAGCCCTCACAGCCAGATACTTATCTATTTTGTTTAACACAAATTCCTTTTGTCACAGTTTTAAATTCTACTTTTATTGTAAATATAAACGCAGCATAAGGGCATCACTCATTTATTTTTTCAACAGCATTGACTATAAGCATCCACTATGTGCATCACGGTAACATAAACTTTTGTCTGTAAGCTTAGAATCTGATTTAGAAGACAAGATTAATGAAATTGAAACACGTATAACCCAGGATAATATAAGACTATAAATGAACAGTATTAATCTGTATTCTACTGGTTTATAAGAGAGAAACATAGTTTGCAATGACTAAGAAAGGTTTCAAAAACGAATCAGGGTTTGAGCTTCATTTTATATGATAAATTGAGGTAAACAGAATTGAAAACTGCTGTCTCGGTCTAAAAAGCTACCTCTAGAAAATTATTCTGAAATTTCTAGTGGGGGATCAAATCAATTCTACTTTTCGTAAACATAATAATCACAATACACTCACTGTCCCCTCTTCTGTATTTCCATTTCTTTCTTATATGTCTACACACTGAGTCTTTATCATCTTGCCACTATCTGAACCTGCTGCCTGTGACTTCCCACTCAGTGTGCTGAGCCATCCATCCCTTGACAGGGAGTGAAGAGTGGAGAACCAAGATGTCACTATTAGCTTTGATTCTCAAATAGCACTTTTAAGTAGACCATGGCACAATGGATAGCTTTGAATGCTAGGATTTTAGAGTCAAAATCCAGACACTTGAAATAAAAGAATATTTTCATAACAAGTGTCCCTTTAAATATCAATAACTAATGACTCAGAGCAAAGAGGTTATAAAAAATGATGCCCTGAAAAGGAAGAGTGGACCTGCTGTAAGGACAGCTTGCCATTCCCTAAAAAAGAGAAGAACTACAAGTAGTTGTTGGGAAAGATGAAAACAGGTGACTGTCAAGTGTCTCTGAGACAGTTACCTTTTCCTTCCTAGTGTTGTACTTCTCGATGGGACCCAGGAGGCAAATGGTTAGTTTGCCCTGTCATCACTACCACCATAATATCTACTACCATCACCACTCAGAGATTTGAGAGCTGAATGGGTTTTTTTCTTTGTTCTCCATCTGCAAGCATGCAAAGATCACCAGAATGACTGGCTACAACAGGGAACAAAGATTGGGAAGATCAGTTGGCCCCAGAGGGTCCAAATTGTGCTCCTCCCTCCAAGCCTTCACTGATTCTACTGTGATGTACAGGGGGTGTGGGGTGTGGAAGATCACTAACACTTAAACCAGAAAACCCAGTAGCCTAGGAAAACACCAGCAGGTAGGTCATGAGAGAGGAACTGCTAAGTCTCTGAGCATAATCAGAGTCAGTGGGAGCTCAGGTGGAGCTTTATTCAATAGTGTGGGAACCACTGATCATGCTGTAGAAACAGACTATATGAAGTGTCAGTGTTGGGGGAGGCCATCGAGGGGACATGACTGCCAGCTAGCTAAACCACAAACTGGACCCGGGCAACTGGAGGCTCCTCACTCCCTCCCCAGTCCTTGGAATATACACTCTGCTCACTGTTCCCACAATGGGAGCCACTGTCTAATATATAGCCTTGAGAACAATGTGTTGGTGAGACCATACGGATAGTAGAAGCGATTGCACCCAGTTAAGGCCTTTATATAAACTTTTAAGATTGTGGCCGGTGGGTGCAGAGATCTACTGTCTATGGCCACTCAAGACAATCCTCGTCTGGAAATTTAGTAAACCCAACGCATACCAATCTACCTCTTTCTTCAGTCTCTTCTTGCCCCCCATGTTATGTGGGCCAGATTGCAAACCAACAGCCAGTAGTACAGATACTGCCTACCTTCCAGGCAGAACCAAGAGCCACACTTGAGTTAGGGATGGATAAGAGGAGAGAAACAAACAAGAACAATAAGCTTCCACCTAAACCCAGAGACAAGTCTGAGTAGGGTTATGGGAAGAAGAGGAAGCCCTTGAGAGGGAGACACAACTTGGCAGTAGACTTAGACAGTTCTGAGTTGCTCACATAATAAATAGTGTAATTATCCTTAAATCCTCATTCTGCATCAGTTTTGAAGCCCTGCACCATGACAGCAACAGCTAACAAAGAGAAGCAGAGACCCCAGATATCATTAAGATCTCAAATGCCAAACCTACCAGCCGCCATGTACCCTCAGCAATGTATGGGAAAACTAAACAGAATGTAATCAATGATGCAGTGACAACACAGCTTTCTAAAACTAATAATTACCTCAAAACATATTCTGACATCTTACCAGAACATTGTTTGCCATAGAGTCAAACTCTCTTCAGAAACCTTCCAAGGAGGGTGGGTTAATAAATTATCAAAAAAAAAAAAAAACCAAAAACATGCAATTATACCTTGACTTCATAATAATATTAATGATGATATATTGAACACTTACTATGTAAGCAGTGTTATTACTATCCCCATTGTACAGCTGAGAATGTTAAAGAATAAAGAAGTGAATCACTTGTTTGCGATCTCTCATTAAGTGAGCAGGATGTGAATTCAAATCTGTCAGAGTTCAGGCTTTGTGCTCTTCACCATCATACAGCCTCTGACATGAAAAAAAAATATATATATATGTGTATATATATATATACACAAAATATATATATATATATATATATATATATATATATGAGGCTCAAAGCATTTGCATAGCCACAAATCAAAACAAAAATTTTTGCAAGTAACATTAACAAAAATTTTGCTTTGACGCTAGAGGAAACGTAAAGATATTTAGATAGTCAGCTCTAAGTAGAGATCTGGTCTTCACGGGGTATGGAACAGAGCTGGAAATAAAACACAGATGTTGAGTTATTTCTTGAAGACATCATTTGGGCCACAGGATCCAAATTTATTTGCAGGAAACCACTACCAGCTTGTGCTTGGGAAAGGGTTTTGCCCCAGCACTAAGCAGGCATTGGCCTCAGTGCCTGGAACTGCCATGTGCTGGCACAAATTCATTTAGTACCCAACCACTCAGGCAGAACGCTTCAACAAACAGCCACGCGATGTGAATTCTGAACACTTCAGAAACAATTTTGACTGGTGTCACCAAACCGCACGAACTAAAACAGTATCAAAGAAATCTTTTAAAATGGGACCATTCAACGTCATTTATAGGAAAAGGAAAGCCGCTCTCAAAATACTTTTTAGCTCCATAAAACCATAAACCAGTCTATGATAAAGTTAATAGAAACTATTTAATTTGAACACTATTACCTGGCTGCAAATAAGTAAATTCAGTTGTACTGAATACCTGCAAATACAGAAATGCTTTATATGAAAAACATTAGCAACATATCTCACAAAAGCTCTTTACATAAATGAATTTGTTCTCTGTCATCAGAAATAGAAGATTATCTACTTAGTAATCCTCAAAAGGGACATGGTAATCAAACACATATACAAAAGAATTTGTATCTACAATTTTATGATCCAATCCTTATTGTGATATTACAAATATGTTGAACAATTTGTTCAGCGGCTTTGAAACAAATGTCATAACTCAGTTGTACAGCACAATGTAAAAGAGAGCATAACACTGCTAGAAACTCAGCAGCCTTCATGTCTTCAGTTACAAATTGGGGAAAATGAAAATGAAGAATTGAAGCATGTGCATGCATTTCAATCACAGTCCCTGAGCTGGAACCAAAGCACCCATGCTCCAAATGCTGATTTTATCTATATTCATGGAATGTGTTTTGATGGAAAACATCATAAATTATGAATGTTTGTGTGCTGGGAGTTTGTTTTAAAAAAATAAGGTGGGAGAACTGTTTAGCTGTTCATTTTGTGTAACAGAGAGACAACAGATATTGTTTTGTAGTCTTGCGAAATTAAACACTAGCTAATTAGTCTTGAGTTACACAAAGTGTGAATAATAAGTCCAATGTTTTATCATGGAGTACATTTTCTTCTTAGAGGCAAAAAACAGCAAAGAACAAATCATTAAAATATTCATGAATTTCAGCCCTAATGAAAACAATGAGACAAATAGAGCAAGCATTTTGACACAGCATAGAGTGATGGAATGATTTTCCAAAGTGTGTGTCTGTGTGTGTGTGTGTGTGTGTGTGTGAGACCTATATTATATATATATATATATATATATATATATATATATATATATATGTTTTATATATACATATATATATATATGCACACACACATACATATTCCTCCACACAAAAATTTATATATATATATATATATATGATTTTACATCTGGCCATTCAGGAAAAAAAAAAAGCAGTGGTGGTGAGAGTACCTGGCATAGGGAAGAAAAGAAGCAGAAAAAAAGCTATCCAAGAAAAAGTAATTACAGATCAGGGACACAGTTTTATACCTTAAGCATCTCAATCTCTATCCTGCATAGTCTCGGGAAAAAACCATCTAGAGGCCAGGAACTGGTGTGGTTCACAACTCGGCCTAGCCATGTAGTAGGTTAGTACCCTGATCAATGAGTCTACTCATTTCAATACATGGCCTGTCTCATCAGTCAATATCAAATCAATATTCTTTGTTTTCAGTTTCCACTTTTCCCTCTAAAGGAGACCCTGACCCCCATTCCTATTTTTCATCCTACTTTTCCAGAAATCAAATGAACATTTTTTCTTGACCTCCTTAAATCTGAGAACATTATTCTCCTGTCTAGTTTGAAAACAATAAATAAATAACAGCAACGAAATATATTTCCTTTAAAAAATTAGCTTCTTATATATCATAAGCTTATGGAGGACTAGTCAGGCTTACGTAATTTGTTTTATCCCAAATCTCTTACCCTACCCCTGCCATACTTTGACCACAGTCCTCAAGCATTGTATGGTGGGAAGCACTCAGGCCCTCAAATTCAAAGTTAGCCTTTATTCAAATCCCACTTTAGCCACATCACAGCCATGTGACCTCAGGGAAACAGCTTTATCACACTATCTCTTAATTTAACTTATCTGTAAAATTTTTAAGGAAAGATACTCACAGATGTGTATACACAGATATTAAATAAGATCAAGCACAAGAGCTTTCTTAGGAGATTTTCCAGGAGAGAGCCTACGCACAAAGGAGTTAGTATCCTTACCTACCGTTCTGAAACGTAACAACGGTAAAACCATGCACAGTGTTAACAGCTTCCTTTTATAGTGGCCTGGCAGAAAAAGATGACACTGTTACCGGCCAGCCAAGGGTCCAGCCCAACTTTGCCACTGAGCAGCTTTGTGAGTTTGACAAGTCATTTAAACTCTTCAAAATCTGTTCATATCTCCTTCTCTAAAACAGAATCATCCTCACAAGTCAGGGTGAAGAATTAAATTAGATCACACATACAAAGTACATGAAAATGGCACATAGTGACTCTTGACGTAGCTTATGTTCTTTGTCAAAAAGGGCCCTTTGCACATCCCTGTGGCAGACACAGGTGACCACTGCACACTATGTCCTCTCCCTCATTCTTCTTACTAAACGAACACTGAATTTGACTGAACGATCATATGTGTCCAGGGAGACTGACCTTGCCCTCAGCAACAGAAAGGAGTTGATTAGTCAGGGGAAATCATGGTGGTGTCATTCTCCTCACCAGCCATTAGTTAAGGGGAGTTCATACGATACAATTTTAGCCAATGAGAACTGAGGGAAGGCTGCTGGATGACATTTGATAATTTTTTTTTTTTTTTAGTAAAGAGGCCAGTGAAATATTTATCTTTCCTAACTTCAGATTTTATTGCCAAAAAATGTGATACATGAAACTGTTGCAGCCACCTTTCCTCCAGGAGGTCACGGAAAACTAGCAAAAGACAAAGAGAAATGTGAAGTCCAAACCTGACTCCGGATGGTTTCTTAAATGCTACAGTAGATTATTATTTTTAAGCCATTTTAAATTTGTCCTACTCTTCTTTGCCCCTAAAAGCATCCTAAACTGATGTAGTTTCCTTATGGAAGTATTCAGTAAGTCAACCACAAACTGATGACTTCATGAATTATTAATAATTATAGTGTCTCACGGTAAGAGAAGCCATTTAAAATATAGCTTATATTTAAATATTAATGTTATATAGTCTTTAATGAATTATACTAACCTGGACAATCAAATTGCCCCACTTTGCAACCACCATGAACCCAATGTTTCCAAATCTTGTTGGTTCTCCGTGCTCATTAATCTTTTAGGTCTCTAAAAGATTTACTCCTTTGCCAATCGGTACTTGCTCACGTAGAATTTGGCCATTCAAAAGAAATGGCTGCAAAGAGTGGTGAAAACCTGAAACCAGAGCCACTCCCAATAACTCCTTTCTCCCTTCAGCCATGTCTTGCTATTGCATAAGTACCATGTTTCAGAGAAATGAGTAAATTTTTAAAACCAAATATTAACTAAATTTGAATTTCAAGTCCTTCACTTATTAGATGCCACGTAACTTTTATGAAATGCAATTCCCTCATCTGTAAAATAGTAACTTCAGAATTCCTATATCTGTTGTGGATATTAAAATGAGGTAACCCTTGGGGCGCCTGGGTGGCGCAGTCGGTTAGGCGTCCGACTTCAGCCAGGTCACGATCTCGCAGTCCGGGAGTTCGAGCCCCGCGTCAGGCTCTGGGCTGATGGCTCAGAGCCTGGAGCCTGTTTCCGATTCTGTGTCTCCCTCTCTCTCTGCCCCTCCCCCGTTCATGCTCTGTCTCTCTCTGTCCCAAAAATAAATAAACGTTGAAAAAAAAAATTTTTTTTAAAAATAAATAAATAAAATGAGGTAACCCTTATGAAAGTACTCTGCAGGGTGACTGACAGATTTTTTTTTTTCTGACAAATATTGTCCCCTTTACCAAACTCTAACCAGGCTCCACTGAGCCCTTTTCTCAACAAGGCCTCAATCCTGACCTTTAAAGATTTGAATGAAACGCTAACATTCTTTTTAACAGCTCAAGGCTGCATCCCTGGAATGACTCTAAACCCCTTAAAGTACCTGCCTGAGAAAACTCAAGCCTGCCAAAAGAGTTTACTGTTAGTTCCAGCCTAAACCTCAAGACAGGACCCTGTCTCCCAGCCTCTGTGGGATGCTGGGAGCGTAACTTTGATAACCATCAGTTAACAAACCCAGGTGGGTTTCAAATACACCAAATCACTCCTTCCTGCTTTTTGTAATTTTTCACTTCTCTTACTCTACTGAACCCCAAGCACCTCCCTCCCTATTCTCTATTCTCCCTTTAAAACACCCGGTCACCACTACACAAATCAAAGATGAGTTCAGTTCCCACTTGGGCCCCTTACCCTACTGAATATAGTTATATACTTCATTCTGATTAAAATCTGCCCTTAACCACTAGTGTCTGGCTTTGTTTATCTCTGACACTTCCTTCATCCAATTAACTCATTAAATATTTAAAAACAGACACTGTTCACTGGGGACACAAGGTTGTCTGTAACCACTCTCTGTTCTGTCGGGTATCTCCTTCTCTCCTTGTAGGCATGTAACTGTCAGACTTTATCCCAGATCTTCAAAGTCTGACCCTACCACCCACTTCCTCATTACCTTTTAGTTGATGAATTATCCTTGAAACAAAGCAGCAATTGATCTTTACTAATAGTATTTACTTTCGCTTCTCATTCTCAGCTCCCTGCGTGCTTTTCTGCTCAAGTAGTCAGAATGTGTTCTGGAGTCACACAAATAGTAAAAGACAATTTACGCTTCTTATGACAATCTCCCTCTGCCCATCACACATCCATGTGCAGGTACATCACCTGAGATATGGAGACTTTAAAATCACGTGCCTTCTGAGAAGCAGCCACACAGGAAGAGACGGCGAAAGTTCACTAACAGATAAGTCCCCTTCCCCACCCCCCACCAGAGTCAGTAGGTTTAATCCTTGACTTTCTAGCAGGAAGGAGATACATTCTGCTTACAGAAGTCATCGTTCACCAAATAATCTGTATTCATGCACGGTGTAGGATGGAGGGTATTTCTAATAAAATGTTTCATACAATAGAAATTAAACAGGACCCTGAAAGAGAAAATACATTAGCAACTTAGGGTACTTCATAATCACTCACAACTCTGTACTAAGTGTTATTTAAATATCATGAGAATAGTAAAGTTGAATACTTCATAGCCACTTTGGATATAACGGTGAAAGTTTTCAGTAAAGCACAGAGAACGACATAATATCTATCATTTAATAATCTGTGCTGAGTTTTGTTCCTAAATTGCAGACCACACATAATCCCCACAGAGGTAAAATGCATTAGCATAGGGTTTATGAGAGGCCTCTGAACTAAAATGACTTACAGAGATAACCAATTAAAGTGATTATAAATTATGTCAAATTTGAGGGGAGAAATGAAAGTAAAAATGGATGAATCAGAAGCAGTAGTAATCTCTCTAACTGCAAGCCGTGTTTCAAGTTAAAAGTGGCATATACAATACTGGTAACATTAGTGGATAAATGGAAGGCAGAAAAAATAAATAGGTGATAAAGACATTCTGGAGTGTCTGAAAATGTATTCTGTCCAATTAACTGTCTTACCACTGAAGTCAGACAGAAAAAAAACATCATAAACTCATTACAAAACATGGCTACCAGACAAGAGAGAATTTGTTTAGGTTAAACTGAATTTCATTTTTTAAAAAAGAAAACAAAACCCAAGTGCCTATGAAAAATATAAGGTAAAATACTCTTATCTTGCTTGTCTTCCTGTACATACAGTTTAGGATTGGTTTCCAATAATCATTGATTGAATAATCAACTTTTAATTAACCCCCGCAGATTATCTTTGATTTTTGAGGACTTTAAATACTTGCTTTATCGACAAATCAGACATTTACTATTGACAGTATCTAATCTGTTTAATTATACCATTATCAACATATTATATCTCCCTCATTTATTTCTATGCATGGAAAACTTGAAACCTTAACCACAGAATGGTCTCCTAAGCCTCAGATAAGGCTTCAAAAGAACAAATCTTATAGCAAGATTTAAAAGTTTGCTTTAGTCCCAGACTGATTTATTTCCAATGTAGGAGATAAAGGCAGATCATCTTTCCTTTCCTTCTGAATTAAATAATCACTGTGACTTGATTACTTTATACCTACTCATATATTTATTGAAGGCCTACCACATGCAGTGGTGATGTAAACAAAATTTTTAAAACAAATACCCAGCCCAGCAACTAATACATTTCTAACAGTCAAAACTAAATATATTTTTAAACAGGTAGTTTGTTTTCCTCCTCCTGGGTAATATTTAAATATTCATTTAGCACATATTTACTAAACATCTACTATGTTCCAGGAACAAATGTATGAATTTACAGTGAACTCTCTAACCAAGTACATTGTATGGAAGGAAGCATGGAAATGCATTCTTGCTCTCGGGGAGTTCACACAGAAAGTCGCAAGAGTTGCAGTGAAGTCTGACAGGCAGAATTCTGGTATATTACCAACAAGTATGATTGGAGCATTCGTATCTTGCACATTGACTGGTGATTAGTGTGTATTTGTTGAGAGAAAGAAAAATGTTTTCAGTGATGAAATGGCTGAGCTGAGTCTTGAGAAAAAAAAAAAGGAATAGTCTAGGCAAGGTTAAGAAAAGTGTAAAATACATGGGCTGTGTAGACACAGGGCCCAAGTCTGGGAATTCCATGAGTGGTGCAAAAGCGTTTGGTGCACATAGTAACAATCATGAAGCTAAGAAAACAGGATCCTGAAAAGGAATAAAAGGTAAAAGTCTCAACAGGGCTAAGTCAGGAACTCTCAAACAATACAAGCGAAAGGGAATCCTCCAAAATGAACAGCATGTGTCCTGTGAACACAGTCCAAAAGTAACTTTGAAGAAGAGCACACACACATAAAGTACGTACTGTACCACAAAGTTCGTTTTGAGAATTACTCCATAAATAGGAGAAAAATATATTTCGGTGAAAGCAGAGACATTACAACAGGAAAAATGATACATGTGGAATAAAATATTTCTATCAAGTCCTGGGCCGACCATTTTTTAAGTCTTTCTTCTTGGACAAGTAATTTCACCTCTTAAAGGTTCATTTTCCTCTTTTCTAAATCTACCTTTCGGGGTAATTATGGGACTTCAAGTAGGTAAATTTTAAGCTGACCATCAAAGTTTTTGTCTCAGTATATAATATATACATGCTAAACAATGTTAACAACAACTCTTCGATAATTCAAAAGTTTAACCTAGTTTAAAGTATTAGCATAAAATCTGCACAGTAGGTAGGGTGAAGCCAGTGATTTTGCGATAAAGGGTATGAAAAAGGAGTGAATAAGATTGAAAATGTACTTAATTTCAGTTGGCATTAGAAAACTATAAGCAATTCACCTAAGTAAAAAAAGAAAATTTTTTAAAATACAGGTAAATATCATTGGTCAGTACTTTGACAAAGATTATGGTATACATGTCATGTTATTTTTTTTTAACATTTATTTATTTTTGAGAAACAGAGACAGACAGAGCATGAGCGGGGGAGGGGTAGAGAGAGAGAAAGACACAGAATCTGAAGCAGGCTGCAGGCTCTGAGCAAGCTGTCAGCACAGAGCCTGATGCAGGGCTCTAACACACAAACTGTGAGATCATGACCTGAGCCGAAGTCGTATGCTCAACCGACTGAGCCACCCAGGCGCCCTGACTTCATGTTATATTTTAATGTTCACATAATCTCTGTTTAACGTTTCTTGTGTCAATGACACAAAGCTATCGCTATAATATATAGATGCAATGCTCTGCTCAGGCAGTATATTCAATATTTGTCACGAGTAGATAATAACCAGGGAGAAATTAAGTAGGGAAGTCAATTTAAAAATAATCAGAAAGAGCATAAGTACTGTAGTTACTAGAAAGCTGGTTGGGAATGTACAAGTTACAGTATTAGAAAAACTGTCTACAAATCCTCATTAATACTTAGAACAAAGTATAAGTGTGCTTATTTTCTTAAATTAGGATGTGCTCTATTGTAAGTTTTAGCTTTATGACATTGGTTTATTTTACAAGTACTGGCATGCATTTCTATGCTAGCATCATATTTGCATCCCTGAAAAACGCTGGTGACTGCAAAGTTATACAGTAAAAAATATCATGGCATATGGGAAAAGACAGGATGAGAGGTCAGAACATTCCAAACCTACAGAAATGTATAACCAAGCACTAACGACAACCATAACAATCTTAATTAAAATACTAGCGCAGTTAAATCTCTCCTGATGTTTGTACCTCGCATTTGCATCTTCTTTCAAGATGCAAAGCCTGAAGGGCTTTCACTTTAAAATGAAAACTGTGATCCAGGGTGCAGCCTTTTAAAAAAATATAAAAACAAATACATCATTTTAACACAGGAGAAAATGACTTTCCATTTTTTTTTATCTACACTCTCAACATTTCCAGATACATAGTATATTGAAAATCAAGATGGCTCTTAAACTGCTAAATGAACAAATACTTGCAGTAAAGGAAAGCATGTGAGTTGATTTTTCATATTTTTTACAAACGCCTTGCTCGCAAATTGTTAAGGCTTTCTCTCTAGTAATGA
The DNA here is from genome assembly GCF_014898765.1 of Herpailurus yagouaroundi. Classification (NCBI taxonomy): domain Eukaryota; kingdom Metazoa; phylum Chordata; class Mammalia; order Carnivora; family Felidae; genus Herpailurus; species Herpailurus yagouaroundi. The sequence goes on from NW_024412403.1 coordinate 23,398,573, forward strand.
GAAAGCTTGCTCTTGATCACTTAAGAAGTTAATGAGCTGAAGAAGTCAGATGTGGACCAACACAATTCCTGCACCATTTCCCTATTAAACAATCGTGTATCAAAGAAACACACAAAGAAACAAACTGAATTACTCCTTGAATGCATATGATCCTCTTTGGCTACAACTTTGGATGTCAGCAACAGAACATACTTCATAGCTCAAGGCAAATCCGGCACTCTCCATCTCAAAACATCATCTATCAAGGGTAATGTTACCAGAATTAAATGAGACAACGGGTGAAAACACCCAGCACAGCTCCCTGGCAGGCAAAAGACACTCAAAAATATCAATTCCCTTGGACACTAACAGAAAAACGTTCAATTCCATATATTTAATATCAAACTTTTTTTAATTTTTGTTTTAGTTTAGTTATTTTTGGTTCTTTTTTTATTTTCTTATGTCTTCATGTTTTGTTTTGTTCTGCTTCCCCAGAATAAAAAGAAAAAGGGAAAAAAAAAGCTCTGGATAAGCAGAGAAAATAAATTAAGAATATACAATGAAAGCAAATTTGACCTACATGCTTCCGAGATTTTACCCAAAATTCCACACACACACAAAACAAATAATATTGGAGTGCAAACAGTGATGGAAGAAAGAGGGAACCAAGTTAAATAAAAGCGGAGAAAAATTCTGAAACCGACAAATATCAACAGTCGGCCTTTCCGAAGTTACTGATGACATTTCTATCTAGATGTTCCATGGACACCTCAGGCTCATATATATCAATGTAGAAAATCACAAACAAGCAAAACAAAAACAAAAGTAAAAACAAAAACGCCTCTTGCCTAAAATAAGTGGTTTTATTTATTTCCCTATTTCTACTAAGATAGGCTTAAAACATCAGGCACCATCTTCCTCCCAATTTGCCAAATCAAATGCCTTATTAAGATCCATTAATTCTTCCAGAGAAATATGTGACATGCCCCCTCACTCCTTTTTCATTTCCCTCTGTTTTACCCCATACACAGCCAGGAGACTTAAAACTTTAATCATGTTCTTAATTTTTATTAACATTTATTTATTTTTGAGAGAGAAAGAGAGAGCAAAGGAGGGGCAGAGACAGAGGGAGACACAGAATCGGAAGCAGAATCTGAAGCTGAGCTGTCCGCACAGAGCCCGACGTGGGGCTTGAACCCATGAACCATGAGATCATGACCTGAGCAAAAGTTGGACGCTTAACTGACTAAGCCACCCAAGGCGCCCCAATCATGTTCTTTTTCTGCCCAAACAATGGCTCCTAAAGATCTACACCAAAGAGTCAAGCTCAGCTTGGTCTCCAGGCCTTCCTGCCTCATAGTCCCACCAATATTTCCACAACTGAGTCCAACAACTCACCTTTCCAAACCCTTAAGTTAATTAAATTGGATTACTTCTGTCCTCTGAACACTTAGGGCATCCTTACTTACAACTTGTTCACCTGTTTTAACACCTTGTATTATCTTCTCCATCTACCATGTTGAATCTCTTTCTGCATTAGTGAATGGCAAGGTGGTATCCTGGTTAAAAGGCAAGTCTTTGCACATGTCCTAGGTTCACATCTTTGTTTCCTGGCTGGGCAGCCTTAGACAGTTATTTAAATTTTCTATGCCTCACAGCCCTCAAGTGTAAAAGGGGAATATTAATATGATAAAAATTAGAGGGCTGTTCTACATATTAAGCTACTTAGTACGCGTAAAGTGCTTACAACAGAGACTGGCAGTTAGCAAACACTCAAAAAATTTTAGCTCTTTCCGGGGGCTGAACTCCTAGCGGCTTATTTAGACCATTTGATTCTTAATTAATTATATATCCTTTGTCATTTTGCAACATTTTGTTGAAGTTTATTGACCTCTTGTATGCTCATTTGGTTTTATATTTTTTGTCCTGTCAACTATCAAAGTTGAATTCTATGCACTACCCCTTCCACACACATGCAAATTATCAAACAAATACGATAAATACATCAAAAATAGGAATTCAACTAGAAATTCCTAATTCCAGATAACTACTAACTATAATTGATAATAGGCAAATCAGGTAATTCCTCTGTACCTCAATTTCTTCATCCATAAAATAAAGTTAATAGTCCCTTGGATTCCTGATGATCATTTGTTATAAGAAGGTTGAATGTACTTTGAACTAGTGGACTATGCTATTAGGAGATGCTGGCATTATACTCACTGTAAGCCCTGCACAAGTATTTGTTCCTTGATTAACCGACAAAATGCCACAAAATTCAAATATTATCATCACTTTGAGGTGAAGACATGTTGGATTAATTTTTTTAAACTGATGCAAAACTTTGGTGTTCAGAGAACTGAATTAAGAGTTTAGAAACCAGAGTTCTAGTTAGTAACCCTTGTATTTTTCTGTTTGACCTTTGGTAAATTACTTATCCAAATTGTGTCCCCATCCTAAGCCTCTATGAGACTAGTGTCAACCTGGTGTTGGTCCATAAAAAGGATTCATGATACAATAAGAAACCCATTCCTCAAGACCCTTTACTGCCATCTGCTGGAAAACTGTGGAAATAAATATGTATTCTATCACCACAGCTACGAGTGGCGCCCCCTGGAGTTGTTCATCACACAACCTATACAACCATTCCTAGGAATGCTGCTGAATAAGGTGTCTGAGGCATCACAGGTGTTTGATGAATGAGTAAATTAATGAGCCATCTTCATCAATAAATCCGATTATCTCTGCCCCCTCAATACTCTTTCTAATCACAGAGCAGTTTTTGATGACTTAAAAAAAAATGAAGTAAGTGGAATGTTTTTAAACCACAGGCAGATTTATCTGCATTCATAATACACATTGACATAGTAGGGTTGACATTTTATAGGAGGCCTACTATGTATCTATTATCACAATTGTTCAGTACAATTGTGGCAGTACAGCAACTATCAGATATATTTATGTCAGATTTTCAAATAAACAAATGATGACTCTGAGAGTTTAAGTTGCTTCTTCAAAGTCAAGAGACTTAGTGATCTAAGTCTCCTGATTTCAAATCCAATGTTTTTTCCCTTTCTCTGCTAGTTTTAATAACAAAATAGAGCCCAAAAAATTTGGACCACTGACCTGAAATTCTTAAAACTGTCATCTGTTGATTGCTATGCTTATAAATACTCTCAAAATTCCCTATCATACCTCCTCGCTATTTAAATTCAGACAAGTCTGTTTCATGACATCATAACTTTCTAAAACGTCTTATAATGAATGTTTGATGAATTATGAGTGGAATAAGTGAGTATGTGACACCAGGAAGTATGTCGATAGCCATGTGGAATCAGCACTATTATAACTATAAAAACTGTAAATAGTTAAAAGTTATTAAAATATTTTAAATAGTGCCATATAGAAGCACTTACATTTGCTGAACAATTAAAGATACCTTGGCTCTATGAAGTTCAGGAATATTACATTTAATAAAAGGATAAAACCGGGTGCATCTCAAAAGTGTTCTTGTATCACATAATTTGGAAAATTAAAACTAATTTATAATCTTTTAAATAGGACTTCAATATAATTGGGATAGTGTAAAGGACACAAGAAATTCTGAATCTAGGTCAGTAAACCTTGAAAAACAATGATACCCCCCTTTACAAGAATATTAAAATTATTAAACTAATTTTGCATAAACCAACACCCAGGGGAATAATTTTATTTAGACCAAGAAAAAAAAAAACCCCCACAGAAAAAACAAAAGCAATTCAAAGTTGCTCTACTACTTATCAAGCACTTTCTTCATGCTTTCAAAAGTTCACTGCTATGAGAGGTGACCCTGAAAACAGATAAATTAAAATCATTTCCCAAATGTCAAAAGCCAGAGAGAGCAGAGGACTAGTTCCAGGGTCTTCTGATTGACACCCTTATTTCCATTCACATTGTTCCCTCACAAGGAAATAGACGAAAACAAATTACACTGTTCGCTCCGTTACCAGACTCCATCTCTATAGCTCATTTCTCAGTCCCATTACAAACTAGTTCTGGGTTTGAAAGAAAGCCATTTTACTTACTAAATTATATGAGGTTTGACTTTCTTCTTGTACTGAATGAGGTTGTTTTCTTCCATTAATCGCTTCTCTCATCGGGTATTACCTCCGGGGGGACATTAGCCCCTCGTGTCAATGACAAGACTCACTAGACACCCAGGACCCACCACCTTCCCTTCTTGCTCTTCGGGCTCCAATTCAGCATTAGAAACTAAAGTGACCAGATGCTATGCTTAACTTCTTCGGCATAAAGCAGGAAAGGAAACCTTCCGGGTTGTTCATTGACAAATAACGATACTAGTTTACACAGCCTACCTTCTCTAAGTGCAAATGAATACGGAGTTGATTCAACAACAGCGTTGCAAGAGAGGCTGCCATCAAAGAATTAGAGGGGGGTAAATTCAAAAGGATGTGAGAGAGGCTGTCTGTCACAGCCTACAGAGAAGACAGGTGTGTAGAGGGGACCTTCCTGTAGACCTGAAACCAGTAGTGACCCACACAGCTGTGCTTTATTTTTAGAAGGTACACTTCCCTAGCCAAGGATGACCTACCAGCACGTCACCAGAAAGAGAAAATGTAAGCAGATGCCTGTAAGTTCAACTCATTAACTAGGCAATTCACTTCCATCGCCACATGATTTTGGCTTAGGTAAGGGTTCTGCGTAGGGCTGAACTGGGTTGCAAAAGAGATGAATAGCTCTGTTCTCACCTTACATTTTCATACAAAAATGCTTCTATTTCATAAATATGAACGTCCAGTAATAGATGCTTATTAATCATACTTGAGTAATTTTTAAGGAGAAGACAACAATTTTAGAAAGTAAAAAAAAGCTTCAGGAAAGCAGCCCATACATATTACCATTTGGGAATCTGAATATACATAGATCCAAACAGCAAATGCACCATGAATCACAGACTCAAGTTATCACTTGAGATTTATGAGGACAGAGACAGTGACCAAGTTTTGAATACAAAGAAAAATAATTACAGAAGTGAAGAGTTATAGAATCTCCTCTCTGTTGACAATTAAATTCAGACTTGACAATTAAATCCCAACCTTACTTCATTAGATATTAATCTTGCAGTGGAAATGAGAGGCTTTTAAAGGAGCATTTCTGCTATAATAAAAAAGGCTTTCACTACAGTAGAACAATAATGTTGTGTTTAAAGTTAGAACTATTAGACCTTGTTAGCTAATTATGGTATTGGCATCCACTTAAGTTGCTCAGTTTTTCACTTCTGTCATTTTCTCCTATTCAACTGCTGCAGTTCAAAACGTTTTGACTACTTAAAAGGGAATACATCATCGTTGCCTTTCCCCAGTCTAACTGCACACCACTTTCCAAAGCAATAGCTTCAATCATGCTTCATAAAATCCCCTGCAAGTATATTGTTGGAAACATAAATCAGCAAGCTGGGGTTTTAGTATTTCTAAGGCAAGCCCAGGGATCACTAACAGGAGGCTGTGCCATGGCCCCATTTATAACAGAATAAACAAAATTATGAGTTACACTGGATCCATTTCTTTTTCAAAGATTGCTCCATTGGTGTGGCTGATACTTGCTTCTGCATCCTTAATTGGAGAACAAAACACTAGCATAGAAAACTGGACTCTGGGCTCAGGACTGCTGTTTCCAAGCATCTCTGACTTCATTAGGACACATGGCACAGAAGTACTACATGCTCGGTTTCACAAAAGCTAGGTCTCTCTGATAAGCATCTATTCCTCTATGAGTGCCATGCATTTTTAAATTGCTCTAGATACAGAGATCTTTAGAATGATGCTCTCTCCTCCTTCCCTGTTTCATTACAGTGAATATAGGCTCCCTTTCAGGCATGCTTCAGTCTTAGAGTCCCTCTTCACAATCACCCTGCATTTGGAATTATAAGCTAGGAGAATCACAATTTCAGAGGGTGCAACCTAGACCCAAATTAAATGTGTCTGTGTGTAATACTTAAACATTCCTAGATTTCCTTTTTGTCCCCCAAATTCCAACACACTTAGTGTCTATAAATGTAAATTCAGACTCCACAACTGAGACATATTTCTTCTCCAAACCAGTCACAACGTAATCATAAGTCTGCATAAACTTGCTTTCTATTATGCCCCCATCTTACTCCACACTAGCTACACTCGGTTAATTGCAGTGGTATTTTAACTGCAATTTTCAGGGACAGCTTCTGAGGATTCACTAATACCTGTTTGTATTATAAATGAACAGTTAAACATAACCAGCAGCTCTACAAAAATTTAAGCAGCATCATCTGCAGGGCATAAAGTATATGTTGATCTTTGTTACCATAGTGATTAAATTAACTGACTGGCCTGGTGTTAGCTTCAGATGGACATATCTGCAATTTTGCTATGACTGAAATTTTGCATACTCTCTGTTATTAAGGGAAAATGAGCTGCATCTTACCAAGACACTCTATAATAAACTATAGCAATATTCAGTGTTTGAATTCTGATTTCTGAACCTAAAATCTGCATCCAGTCCTGTTTCATCAGCCACTAACACTCTATAGCTTTAGGGAGGTGAGGGCAGAGAAAGGAGGGCTTCATATCCAAAATGTCAAGCCCTGCTGAAGAATGATAGAAAGACCCAAGGAGTGTGGAAGAACAGAAAACAACCATTTCTGGGTTTAAAATGGAGTTCTACCACCCCCTGCTGGACCAAATGAGCAACACAGAGGAGGCTAAAAAAATGCTTAGAATTGAATACAGTGGAGATATTTTAACTTGTCTTGTAATTTATGTTTTCTCAAAAAACAATTTTCATGCCACACTAATGATATAACATTCTATGCAAATATTACACATCACAAAATTACATCTATTTTCTTTTTCTTTAAAGATTTCCACCAATGCATGTTTTAGCATTTTGTGTTCTCAATTAAATGTCCAAACTTGTCTGGACAGTTGAAAATGCTTCCATTTATTATAAATATATTTTATGTGAAAGTGAACTATCCAAACGAAGCAAGATAAATTCAGATCTAGCTCTCTACAGATAAATAGAGACAGCTTCCACAAATTCTCTCAGGTTATTCTAGTAAGCTATTCTTTTTTTTTTTTTTTTTTTTCCTCAAGAGATAAAAATCTCACCAGTTCTCCACAAGCTAAAACATGCCTTACAGGTGTAATTACAATCTGACGCTATAAAAATTTTCAACCTTGATGTATTAACAAGGGTGGGGGAGCTGAGAATGAATGACTGCAACACATGCCTAGTTTTATCCATTTGCCTTCTTACACACAACATCCATGGCCCCTCTCTTAGTTTCAATAAATAAACCATCACCGTTCACTTCATAGTCAGGAATTGGGGTCTTGGGAAAGGGAGGGGGGAGAGTGTCTAAGAATTGAATTTCTTGCACACGAGAGATAATTCAAAAACGAGTTTAATGCTGATAGTTTCTGCTGCTTCTGTAAAACATCATCGTTCCCTTTCCTTCCGCAACCTCAGATATTTAACTGTTAATACACACCAACATACTCATCCAATTTTTGATAATGAAAATCGGAGAAAGCCAAGAACCCGGAAAAAGAAGCAGTTTGCCTCGCTCTCCTGCTCACCGATGCCAATCTCCAATTCTGTATTTTCTCTTATTTAAGGGTCTCCACAGAACAGACCTAATTTTCACCGGCAGCTAAAATAAACAGTGAAAACAATAACAACAACAATAACTATAACTTTAGTTCTTTCATTTAATTCTTCTTGTGCCTCCCTCTGCCTCTCTTGGTTGGGCGGAAGGGGGAGGGAAAGTAAATGCAATAAAGCACCACACTCCTACCTTGCCCGCTACTGACAAGCAACCCGAGCAGGTAGAAGGAGAGGAGGAGGCTCATGTTCAGGACGTGACACTGGAGGACAGTTCCAAAGTTATTAAGTCCAGCCCTGGAGAGAGAACCTTCCGCTGCCACGGCCGCCTCAGCTAGAGCCGCCGCCGCTCCCGTGGTGCCCCAGCCGCCCGCAGCCCGCGCGCTCCTCCTCGCAAAGTGACTGCAAGCTCCGCTCCTTGCCGCACTATATCCAGGCAGCGGCGGCGGCGGCGGCGGCGGCGGCAGCGGCGGCAGCAGCAGTAGCAGCAGCAGCAGCGGCCGCCGCGGCGGCAGCAGAGCCGGGCGGGGAGGGAGGCGGGGGCGGGGGCGCGGAGAGAGGAGGCGCGGCCGAGGTGTATCCCTCCGCGTCGCACGGCGGCCGCTTCTTCCGAGACGCGCGGCCCCAGGATTCGTCCGCAGTCGAGCTCGGAGGCGTGGGTTCGGTTCCCGGTGCCTCCAGCTAGAGTGGCCGCCGCGGTCAGGCTGGCACGAGCACGTCTGCGAGTGGCGGCCGCACGCTCAGCCTCGCGGTGATCCGCACGTTGACGGACGCCCCCGGGCCGAGGAGGGAGGGCAGTCTCGAGTTCCTGCACTGCCGCCGGCCGGTTCGCGGAAGTGGGCAGCTTGAGCTGAGGCTGAGGCTGCAGGCGGCCACCCGGCCCCGCGCTCTAAGCGCGCCCGGACTTAGCGGGAGCGGGGGACCTGGGGGCGGGTGGTATTTTCTGCTGCTCTCATTCCTCCAAGGGCGTGGGAGGGGGAAGATTCTGTCTCTCCCAGGCCTTCCCTCTCGCTCAACCCTTCAGCAGGCTGCCCCCTTCCCACGCTTTCCACTCTGCCGCGGCACAAGGGGAGCGGTGTCCTCTAAGTGCCTACACTGCTTGTCTCCTCCGGCTCTAGAGGGTAGGCGGAAAGATGTGAACGGTGTTTCTCATCCACGTCGACCCACTGCCGTTAAGAGCAGGTACTTAAGGGAAAGAGATTTGGCGGGGTGGGGAGCTGAGATGTTGGAGGGGCTGCGTTAAACTCGGCTGTCAGCGTCTGCCGCGTCCTTGGACAAGTCCGAAGTCTCCCCTAGCCACTCTCAGCGGGCTCTGCCCTCGGTCCCCAACGCACAGCACCGGCCAGGTCCCCGCGAGGTGTGCGACGAGGGAGGTCCTGGAAATGTACAAAGATGAGTTGCGCGGGGATCCGTCCCCAGCCCTCCCACCACGCATACACACACCTGCGTGTGCGCGCGTGTAATTTGGAATGATGGGGCCGTGGCAGGCGCCCAGAACTAACTCTCCTCCGCTGAAGGTTGGGGTATATCATTACTCTCCTGGAAGGGTAAGAAAGATTTGTCAGTGTGATGTCAAGCCTGCGGCAAGAGCGAGCCAGAGTCAGACTCTCTGGCCCCAGGGCCCTCGTCGGTCAGCCTAGGTCACAGTGCCCGCTGGAATTGACCATGGATCCTTTCATGTGCACGTTCCTTCTGGTTCCTTAGTGTACTCCAAGGCCTCACCTCATAGCCAGTGAGACCACTGGTCATTTCCTTATCAGTGAGGACACAGAAGTAGCAAGTCGGAGGGGATAGAAATAATTTCAGAGCTCAGAATCCAGCCCCCTCCCCTTCCCCCTAAACACACCCAACCGGATTTGGTGCTGATTTGTGGTTTCCTTGCTTCAGGAGGGCCGAGGGGGTAGACATAGAAACAAGCTAACATGGGTAGGGGAGATATTGTCTGCGATTTGTGTCCCCTCCCCGCCCCCCGGGCAGAACACAATCTTCTTACACGGAAGATTCACGTACTTGGCATGTGGGATGGGTTTTTGAGATTAGTGGAGGCAAAGGCAGCTGTCAACAGACACCATGGCTGGGCTGTAACCAATGGGCTCTCCGCACCTCGCAGTTTGAGAACGTCTTCCTTCTATTTGATTTTACGGGAGTACATTTAGGACAATATATTTAGGAAGTTCTTTTGTCAGAGCTCCCGCTTCACACCCTTTCCTCATTCTGGGAGGCACCAACTGTGCTTAAGTAAGGTCACAGTCAGCTCCTTGCAGGAAAGGGTGGAAACAGCACATTCATAGGCGTGAATGGCAAATGCCTCCTTTAATTTCACCAGTTCTGGATTTCTCCAGGGAATCAAGAAATACCGCCCCCCCCACACACACACACAGAGTCACAGAAGAAATTTGAAAGGATACTACCCCTGTCAAATAGCCTCTTCACCAAAAAACCTGAATTGTTCAATGTGACATCAGGACAGTCAAGTGCTCAATGACATACACACACACACACACACACACACACACACACACACACACACACACTCCTGGTAGTCTTGACAATTAGATTCCCTTATTTTTTTTAATTTTTTTAAATGTTTATTCAATTTTGAGAGACAGAGCGTGAGTGGGGGAGGGGAAAAGAAAGAGGGAGACACAGAATCTGAAGCAGCCTCCAGACTCTGAGCTGTCAGCACAGAGCCAGACATGGGGCTCAAACTCACAAGCAGTGAGATCATGACCTGGGCTGAAGTGGATGCTCACCTGACAGCCACCCGAGTGCCCCTAGATTCCCCACTTTATTGTTGGAAGTCAGATTACTTTTATATCATAGTGTTGAACTATGCCAGAGGAGAATTTGACTGGTGTCCTTTGAGGTTATTTAGCTATTAAATCTTCTTAGAATATGGCGGAGGGAGGAGAGAGGGTAGAAGTGATCCATCAGACATTAATGAAATTTCTGAGTAGAGGTTTATATCACAAGACCATGTACAAACTATCTGTGAAGGGTGGGGGGAAGGAAGTGTGTGTGTATGTGTGTGGGTACCTACCTGTGTGTGTGTGTGGAAACAATGAACAGATAAAGCATTGGTACTCAGGAATATACAAAGGTGATGTAAATATCGATCCTACCTTCAATTTGCTAATAGTGTTATTGAATAGATCAAGAATAAACACAAGTTGTGATCATATAAATCAAGTTGTAAAAATGTCATAAGAGAAAACAAACTGCTATTGTGACATAAAAGGAGGGGATCATTTCTGAATGGAGGATTGAGAAAGGCTTCAGGAAGCTTTGAAGAAAGAGTAGAAATTAGATAGGGAGCGACATGGGCAGGACAGAGAGGAGCTTAAGCAAAGCCTGGGGATGTGAAAACACACAGCTTGTGTGGAGAACAGAAGTCTAATTTGAAAAAAGTGCAGAGTGTAAAGTATAAGGATTGGATGGAGTTGGAAAAGGGGTCTAGGACCATGTTGTGCTAAAAAAAATAAAAAATCTCAGTAGTATTTGCAACCTCTCAGAATATAAATCCAGACATGCATGGTGAAGAATGGCTTCACAGAATGGCTCTCTCTCCTTCCCTGGGGCTTAAGTTGTGAGTCGTGAGCCCATGGGAAGAGTATCAACCCAGGCTCTTCTATGGGGTTTTATTCATAGTTAGCCTGAATTAATGTTGCTGTGAGGTCTCGATAGCTGGGTGACACATAGTCCAAGAAGGCCTCCCCACACTTGCTCAAGCTGCTTCTTACCCAGAGGTTAAAGTGCCTCTCCAAGGCTCCTTCAGAAACACATTCATTCGCCATTGCAGTGATGAAATGACATAAAGCCTGACATTTGCCTTGGTCAGTTCTGCTTCGCAACAGATTGCCAGTGAAGACAACATGTAGAAAAATCACCTTCGCCCACTGACCTCCTCCCCACTCCAAGGGTACGCTTCCAATGTGCAGACTCTGAATACTGTTATCAAATGTACCAAATCTCTGAACATGACTAAGCCATGAGCACTAGGTAGGATAAAAAGGTATAGAAATGCATTCTCCCTCCTTTATGTGACTCATAATTACATATAAGACTAATTATCATAATCTCCATCTACCTGGGGAAGTTTAGTTGGCTTAGTTCAGAGGCTTAGTTGGGGCTTTGGTTATTTCATTTATAAAAATAGAGAAAGTTGAACAGAACTCAGGAAGCTATGAAGAGCTGAGTGGTAGGAAATATCAACAGGACTGGATGCATGGTTAAATGAAAGCAGATAAATTTGTTTTAAAAGAATCAATAAAGTGAACATGAAGGAGTAGCAGAGAGATAGAAAACGATAAGGTGCATTATGTGTGGAAATTATCTTCCCAGAGAGAGTCTACTTCTTTCATCTGCAATCTGTTCTTGCAAAAGGCATGCAGGTATGCAATCCACACGTAGATCCTGGGCATGAATGGTGAGTTGTGGGCAGGATTTAAACATTGGTTCTGTTTGTGTATTTCTGATGTTATTTTTGTTTAGTCTCTGTTAACAGAATTCATGTGTGTTAAGATCATACTATTAGGAAATGGGACATTCTGGGCGTTCATTTATATTTTTGAAATGTCATAAACCATTATGCCTATTCATTTACTTGTCTAGAAAATTGCCTGTTTTGACTTTTTTTTTATTACCACAAAGGAAAAAAAAATTCACTGTGTATATAGGCAAATAGCCTGAAACCTCTATAAATAGATTATCTTGCTCTTGCTTTTCCTTCTCCATTAATGCCATTTTTTCTAACGGTCATGCCTTTGAAAATAATTTCAACATTCTGGATACAACAGCACTTTAGATGTTTTACCAGGCTATTTGTGAGCAGCTGACAGTAGCTACTTTAGCAGTAGAATTTAGATTTTAACACCTTCCTTTGTAAATGCTTTACTTTCTTAGCCGTTCTACTTGAAATTAAGAAACAGAAGAGAGAGATTTATGATACTTGAGGCACCCTAATTGTCACATATTCTTACTTTTTAATTTCTTTCAAGATACATGGGGTCATTTTCCTTCATGGCTACTTCATGCTCCCTCTGGGCAAATAACTGCTCACTTCGCTCTGAAATTATGCAATAACTGCCTATAATTTGCCACTTGCCAGAATAATATTTTCTTAACTCTAAGGGGTATTATATTTTTCTTCACCGAGACATCGCTGGCAAATATAATGATGGACAGAGCAGATAATGTATTGAACCTAAAACACATTGACAAAACAGTGAGTGACACAATTTCAAGAATACATTCGGGCAAAGTGAGATAGGAAAAAGGGATCAAGCAGTGGCTAGCAATGAACCTCTTTTATATGACAAGGAGCATAATGGGAAGTGCTGATTGCCCAAATATTGATCACAGCACTCAGAAATCATATTTTTGTCCATAAGGAGTATTGACCAAGGTGATGTCTGCACAAATCCCATCATGTGAAGGGCAGTTATTACATCCTAGATAACAACAAATCCTTCATTTCTGCCAAGTGATCCTATATAGGTATAGGTCTGAGGGGATACAACATTGACCTAACGCATTTGGGCAGGACAATACAGTAGGTTGAATTTGAAAATTTGAAATTGGAAAATCTCTTATTGCATAAGATTATTTGGTTCTTGCCTTAATGGAATTATGTTTCTGTTAATTTTCAAGTTAGATAAGCAATCCTGCTAATAATAGGCAATCACTGGTATCAATGAGATTCCCTCTTATATATCTACAAGCCTTTAATAATCTACCTAATAATTAACCAGTGCACATTATTTCAATACACACGTTCTTTTAATGTGCATTATTTAGGTTAAAAACACTTGCATTTTACATTTACATGAGATGATCCTCACTCATTAAAAAGTAATAATACATTTTCCCCACAACCATTTTTAATCATTAGTCCTCATATTTAAATAAATATGTACTTAATACCTGTTGCTTGCTTTGATAACCTCCCTAAAACTGAGGAAGTCAACGGATGAACTTGACCTGATAATATATAAATGAGATAGAAAAATGAAATAACATTTCTGCACATGTTTTATGGTATATTAATACTTACTATTCCCAAATTCCTGAATTCTAAAAATTAGAAATATCCATACCCTATCAGTCAGACAGACACTACTTTTGAATACTTTGGCACATTTTCTTCAATCTTTCATACATCTATTTTTTTCCTAACATGGCTTGACATAATAGTATTTGGAATATTTCAACTTGTCTTATATTGGAAAGTAGTATTTTACATTGTCACTAATTTTACAAATATAAATTTCATAATTTCATCGATTACATGGAATGCACTCTAATACATTTAACGATTTTCTTACACTTAGACATTAGCTGTTTTTCTGTAATTTTTATTCTTATTAAAAATGCTTCAATGTAAAAATCTTTTTCCAAAGTGCTTTGGACATGGTAGAGATTTTATCCTTAGGCTATTAGAGGTTGAATAACTTAGTTTAAAAATATGACCACTTGTTGGTACTGGATTCATGTTGTCTAAATTGTTTTCCTAAATGTATAATTCATCCTCTGATCAAGAAAACCTAAAATCACTTTACTCACATTATCATAACTGTTTATTTTATTTATATTTTATATTTTTGTGTGAATTTCCTGAGAATTTCTATTCTGTGGTTTCTTCCTTTAATTATCTTCAACTGAAACATCAGACTCTAGAAAAATTGTCAAATTTAAGGTGAACTGAAGGACTTCTCCTTAATATCCTGTGTCCTTTCAATGCCACTTTTCTTCTCCAGGATCCACAGATTCTCATTTTCTTCATTAGAATAAGATGTTGAGGGGCGCCTGGGTAGCTCAGTAGGTTAAGCATCTGATTCTTGATCTCAGCTCAGGTCTTGATCTCAGGGTAATGAGTTCAAGCCTAGTGTTGGGCTCCATGCTGGGCAAAAACCTACTTAAAAAAATAAAAGGAAAGGAAAGGAAAATAAAAGAAAAGAAAAAAGAAAAGAAAAGGAAAGAAAAAGATGTTGAGAAACTCTGTAATCATTAGTAACCAAATAGTTTTAATTTCTCTAGTTCACCAGCAGTAAGTTTTCCCTTCTATTTCCACTCTACATCCACACAATAAACCATAGTCTAATATACCAATGCATTTGCTACTAGGGATAATAGGATGCCTGAGAAATGCAAGCATGTTTCACATGTAAGACCTGTTGATTGTTTGTAATCCCAACACCACCTTGTACTACTCTCTCCTGGCAGTTACTTTTGCCATCTTATAAATGCCTACTCAAGGCTGTACCTTCTTTCTGTATCACTTCACCTGAAGCCTAAAACACAGCCACCCACCTTAATTGCTCAGAGCTCAAGCAGAGGTGTTCAATAAAGCATAAAGCATACTAAAAGATTGAGAATAATAGAGACACAATAAAACATAAAAGAAAACCCAACCTTGAATAATACATAGCACCATACAGCCACTTTGGAAGACAGTTTGCTAAACATAGTCTTACCATATGATCCAGCAATTGTGTCCCTTGGTATTTATCCAAAATAGGTGAAAATGTATGTTCAGACAAAAACCTGTACACATGTTTGTAGCAGCTTTATTCATAATTGCCAAAATTAGAAGCAACCAGGATGTCCTTCAGTAGGTGAATGGATAAATAAATTACAGTACATCCAGACAATGGAATATCATTCAGCACTGAAGAGAAATGAGCTAACAAGCCACGAAACCTCATGGAGGAGCTTTCAATGCATAGTATTAAGTGAAAGAAGCCAATCTAAGAAGGCTACGACTGTATGATTTCAATGATATGCCATTGGAGAAAAGGAAAGATTAGGGAGATGATAAAAAAGATCAGGGGTTAAGGGAGAGATGAAAGGTAGAGCACAAAGGACTTTTAAGGCAATGAAAATGCTCTGTATGATAGTATAACGATGAATATATGGTATTATACACTCGTCTGAAGACATAGAGCGTGCAACACCAAGAGGGAACCCTCAGGTAAACCATGGACTTTGGGTGATTATGATGTGTCAATGTAGGTTCATCCTTGGTAAAAAAAAAAAAAAAAAAAAAAGAAAATGTACCATTCTCATGAGTGATGTTTATAACAGGGGAGGCTATGCACATATGGGGACAGGGAGTAAATGGGAAATCACTTTATCTCACTCTCAATTTTGTTGTCAACTTAAAACCGTTCAAAAAATATTAAGTCTTAAAAAAATAAATACCCATTGTAGAGACTATCGGCCACTTCTCCATCTATCCACATAGAGTCTCCTTAATGAATTCTCTTTCTTAATGCCGTGAATTTTTTAGGCACCTATTAGCTCCCCAAGAATTTCTCCAATCCAGTCCTTCACAGCTGAGGACTATTTAGTTTTCCAGGAAACATTTGACAATGTCTGGAGCCCTTTTAATTATCATGACTGGGAGGATGTGGTAATACTGGTACCCAGCAGCATCCTTAGTAACATCTTACAATGCACGGAACTGCCTTCCACAATGAATAATTATCCAATGCCAGGGTAAAAACCCTGTTCTAAACTGTCTTGCTCAAGTTGAGCTTAGGAACAACTGCCCCAGGTCCCCAGAAAAAAGAGCAGTTTTTCTGCTTCCTTATAGTCAGTGCCTGTCCCATTTTCTTGTCAGAAGTATTTTTCATGGTGCACTTCTCATCTTCCAGAACAAAATTTGACCCTAGATATAGTGTGACCTTTTGTGGTCCAAAGAAAGCAATAATTATAATGAAAAATTAATTTCCAAAAGTTTTTTTCCCTCAATTTAAATGATATCATGAGCTGGACCCCAAAGGGAAAAATTAATGCAATAGGGCAACGCCAAGGGGGCTCCATATTCTTTACATGAAATGCCTTTATTCAAGTATAAATCTATGAGCAGAACAGCCTATAAGAAGCCCAGTCTGACCAGTGCCACTGACTTGACACATTGTCTCTCAATGTCCTTATAAACTAATGTTTGATAATGGCATGATTTAGGGACAGAGATAGGAAAAGCAAATCTTAAAGGCCAACTATTGCTTTAAATCCATCACAGTCCATATATATTAAAGCAAAAAGACAAATATTATATTTCTGGAAACATCTAGTGTCCAACTCATTTACTCAATATATGTTTTAAAATATCTTCAACATTTAAGGTGGAAACAGCCACACTTAGATGACTTCATTAAGTCAGAGCTATCCCAGAAAAACAGATGTATATATACCGTCTATATCTGTATTGAAATGAACTCATCAATAGAATCCCTCCAAGAATGAATACATGTCTGACCCATGCTCGAAAATGCAGAAATTGCTAACAGCTGACATGGCTATTTACAAAACATTATGATCCGCACCCCATTTAACAAACTGTTATGTGTCCAGAGTCCTAAAATAATTGTATCAGTTTATTTTACCGTGAATACTAGGCTGTTAAGGAAATACTTCATAGATAAGAAAATGCATCAGGAAAAAGTAAAAACTTGGTTTGGTTTCCAGAAAAGCCCATCAGAACCATTTCTGTAGATAAAAACCTCAAAGAAATTGTTTATTTTGTTCATTGTTATATTTCCAGTGCTTTGAATCTGAAGAATGACAAGGATTCAATGTGTATGTTGAATGAATGTGCGCAAGTAAAAACAATGGAGGAGGGCTGATAACTAAAAGGAAGCGTAGTGAAGAAAAGTATGGCTTATATATTAATTGCCTTTTGACTAAAACCCCCATTCAAGATCAAAGCAGAATTAAAAGTTCTTTAATCAACTTTTGGAGAAACTTTATTTTTCTACAAAGAGTTGTTATTTTTTTAAGTTTTTTTTAAAGTTTATTTATTTTTTTATTTTTATTTTTATTTTTTGAGAGAGTGAGAGAGAGAAGAGAGTGGGACAGGGACAGAGAGAGAGGGTGATAGAGACACCCAAGTACACTCCTCACTGTCAGTGCAGAGTCCAATGTGGGGTTTGAAATCATGAACTGGGAGATCATAACCAGAACCGAGATCAAAAGTCAGAGGCTTAACTCACTTAGCCATCCAGGTACCCCAAACAGTTGTTATTTAAATAGTATTTTACCATTAAATGACATGAGCCCTGTTTAAACATACCTAATACTCTGCCATATACTAAATGAAACTGAGAATAACGTCATTCATACTGGCTTGCAGCCACTCAAGTGACATCAGTGACATAGGTGCCTTTTCGTTATTAAAAATGTGCCCAAGTAAACCAGAATGGGGGTGTGCCCATAGGCTTCCAATGTATCTACAGACTTGCTACAGACTCACATAAAACCTCGGTGTCTTTCTTAGTTTCTCTGCTCTGGTGTACGGTTACCCATATCCTTTGAGCATGTCAGCTTTGCAGGCCAGTTTTATATTGCCTTTCTCGGGTTTGATATTGACTCCAACCCTTCCTTACCACTTCAGATCAGGTCTTCTGATATTTCACAATGATCTCATACATCCTACCATGGAAACTGTTTCTTGCCTGGATTCACCCACCAATTTAGGATATAGTACCTCTCTGCTCTCATAACTGTTTCTGTAATAATGCTAATAAATAGCTGTCAAGACCACCTCCCAGAAAGGTGAATATAGCAGTGTTCCTACTTAAACTACAGCACTTGTACTGAAGATCCGGAGTCATTCTAAAATAAATTGTGGAGTTATTAAATTCATCAGAGTTAAAGCAACAGTGTCTTAGAACACTTAAGAATCTGTTCTTTAACTCACCCCTGAAATAGAGCAGTAGTATTTAAGAATCTTGTGATATTGAGAAACTGGTGCTAATAAGGGTTGCAGAGTGGAGACAGAAAATGCTGTAGGGAGGAAGCAGGAACATGGTAACTTCCATGAAGCCTGATACTTGAATACACTTTTTACTCCTGCCCTTATTAAAAAAATAATTATACCTAATGCACCTTGAAATTAGCAAATGGCAATATTAAAGAGTGCTCATAAAATGTAACTTCAAAATTCATTGTTCATACAAGAAAGAAAATCAATGTTCAGAAAATCTGACCTTTAAGTAGATCTTCTTCAAATTACAGGTGGTGTCTCAAGAAAGTATCACAGTAACACCTAAGTATAGTATAGTAATTTCAGGTTCATTCAATATTAGAAAGGCCAAAGTGTTCTTTAATTCAATGTTTCTGTCTTAACTCCATTTACTTGAATATATTATTTGGTAGATTTACAAGACATATTTCTTCTTTGAAATCAGAAGTCATAATAGTAATTGTTTCTAAGCCTCTTTTTTTATTTTTTTTTAAGAGAGAGAGAGCATGCATACATGAGTGGGGGAAGGTCAGAGAGAGAGGTAGAGAGAGAATCCCGATCAGGCTCCATGCCTAGCACAGAACCCGATTCAAAGCTGGATCTCACAACTGTGAGAGCATGACCTGAGCAGAAATCAAGGGTCAGACGCTTAACCAACTGAGTCACCCATGTGCCTCTATTATGCTTGGATTTCCTTTTACCTACAAACAAATATATAGTCATAACCTAAAAATCTTATTCTATATACCATCATCATTTGTATTCCATAGTCAGTCAAAGAAAGGAGAAAGCTTATATATAACATATGAGTCTGGCTCTCTAAATTTACAAATGAAAAAAAATGACACTAAGAAAGATTAAATGACCTGCCCAATTTCATTGAGCTTCTAGAGCAAAACTATAACTTGAATCCAGAGTAATAATTTTTCTGCTACAGAATGCTTAAAAATGGAAAAATGCAAGATCAATTTCCTAATCACTACATAATATAATTCTATAATTTATTTCCTAAATGAAATGTGAGAGTATTGCCTGTTAAGATATTTTTTAAAAGTTATATTCTACTCTAATGATTTCAGAGGAGCAGTTTTATTTATTGGTGACTCTGATGCCATTATTATATATTAATAGATTCCTTCTTCTTAATTTGGCTTTCATCTCTAATTACCAAAGTGACTATAGCTACCAATGCCAAAAACTGATTTAAAAGGGCAAAACCGAGCCAAATTATCACAGGCTGACAATTTATTGGCTAAAATTCCCAAATAACTAGTTTATATATTTTTTTTCTAAATGTGTTTGGTCAACAAAATCGATGCTCAATAAATAATAGGTAATTGGCTGTGATCAACTCTTTAAGCATAATGCAAAGAGAGAAAACACAAGTTAGAATAGGGTTTATTTAAGGCACTTAGGTAGTTCAGAAAGCATTGTACTATCAGTTCTCAATAGTAGATCCCTTTTTCTATGCCCTTTGTAGCATACAGAATTGCTTTTTTGACTGTAGGTGCTTTCTAGATGTCTATGGAAAAGAAAATTTAAATTTAATTTGCATATAATTTAAATGACTAAACTCAGCATGATGGCTATAATATAATGAGAAAAAATGGCATAGGGTAGAGGTAATTATAGAAGGAAATGTTATTAAATATGTTTTTAATATAAAGTATATGTTTTATCTACAGCTAGAGTAGATGCTGATATTTACATGTTTTGGTTTGTGACCTTGGAAGCTTCCCAAGTGAAGTCTGAAACCAGCACCCCACATGCAGGTAGAAACCAAAGAAAGAGGGAGGCCGCTCCAGATTCGTAAGGGGAAGGTTTAATGAACAAGGGAATTTACATATGAGGCTTGTCTTGGGTGATTACAAGATGAGCAGATCTCTGCACCCACACCACCAGAATCTTAAAAGTTTAGATAGTGGCTTTAACATCGTTCCATCATGTATATCGTCCAGATAGCCTCAACAACACATTGCTCTCTCAAGGCTGCATCCTTGAAAGTGGCTCCCACTGTAGTAATGAGGCATAAAATATACATTCCAGGGACAGGGGAAGGGGCGAGGAGCCTCAGACTGCCCAATCCAGCTCAACCAGAGGTCATGTCCTCCCCGTGAACTCCTCCGACAGCATCCATTAGCAATTTGGTAAACTTCGAATAGCTAGTACATGCTATGTATTTGTTAAGTCCTTTGTAAAACCCATGCAATTCATTTCTCACAGAAACTTTATGACACATTACTATTCCCATTTTATATATGAGAGAGACTGGAGGACAGAAAGCTCTAGCATCTGGATAAGATCAGAGTTATGAAGTATCAGAGCTATGGTTTGGACGCAGCCATACCTATCTGCAAAGGTCTGTATTTCCGTCCGTCAAAACCTCTCCTTTAGGGGCGCCTGGGTGGCTCAGTTAAGCATCAGACTCTTGCTTTCAGCTCAGGTCATGGTCTCAGGATTCAGGTCATGATCTCATGATTCGTGCTTTGAGCCCTGCGTCGGGCTGCGTACTGGCAGAGCAGAGTCTGCTTGGGATTCTTTCTCTCTCCTTCTCCCTCTGCCCCTTCCCTGCTCTCTCTCTCTCTCTCTCTCTCTCTCTCTCTCTCTCAAAATAAATAAATAAACATTAAAAAAAACACCTCTCTTTTAAATAAAATGCACTCATAAGCCATTTACTAAAGGCTCTTAGAAAAGCATAGATGTTTTAAAAGGGAAAAGTGGAAAACTTTCAAAATTCTTCACTCACAGTACAATTTTGATTACTTGGATGACCTAAGTAAGTGAGGAAATGATCTAATTAAATTAACATAAATTCTAGATGGATAAGTTAACATTGAAAAGGTTGACAATATTAGCCTGTTGATTTCTAATAGCAATGAACAAATCTTGAAACATGGCATATACAAAGAGATTTATACATATATTTACACAAAATTATGTAAAATTCACAATTTTAAAAACTATTTTTATTGGTTGTCAACAATTAGAAAGAATGAAACCACTTACAAATAAATAATGCCCAATGTTCTGTTAAATAAGTATTAATGACTACCCATCATTTTATATGTAGAGATATGACATTTAGTAATTTTATTTATTTTGCATTTCAAATATATTTATCACCTATAAGTGTCTTTAGCATATATTTAATTTCCCCTAAGTCATAACATTTATAATTTTTAACATAAAAATCATAAATACATTTAACATATCATTTTTTGGCATAACAAATTGTACACATAAAAAAAGGAAAATAAGCCTGCTCTCTCTTTGCCAAATAAGACAGTCTCATGAACAACTTAAAAGTACAAAAACACTTAGAAGAAATTTCTTAAAATATTCTGGTGGAGAGAGGATGAAAGGGGCACTTATTTATACTTTGTAGGTCTGAGTGTTTGTAGGAAATTCTCTCCTCGCAACATTTTGAGTAATTTTCTGAAGTGTTCATGAACCAAATTACCCATGTTCGTGAAGATGAGTAATTATCCAAACAGAATGCTTCCTTATGAATACTGCAAACACAATTAAAGAGGCACTAACATAAATTATGCTATAGTGTACCACTAACTATATCACTCTCTTTTTTTCACTTGGTAAAAATATCATGAAGATTGGCCGCAGATCTGTTATTGGTTCTGTTTTAGTTCTAACAGCTTTAAAAAAGCAGTGGCGTTGAACATAAATTTGGCCTGAAGCTGTGGTCCTTCAGACCTTCACCTGAAGGCTTCCTTCACTCTCAAGAAATGACCAGTGTGTTGGGGACAGCTGTCACTGTTTGGGTTGGTTTGATTTACCTGTCTAATTTGGACTGTAATTATGCCCACTGGGTGGGGAATGTGACTAACTTTGTGTTCCGACACCACCTGGCACACAGTTGGATCTCCACGAAGTGTTGAATAATAATCTACAGAAATCAGTTTACTAGTAGCAAAATAGGCCTTTATGCAGGGAAATTCTTTTTTTGTCTCTAAGAATCATTGGGAAAAATTCAGGCATAGCAAAGAATGTGCTAGACTTGGGGTCATTCTGTCCTACCGGAAAATGCCATGTGTCTCCTGAGTGTACTTTCTGTCTGTAACAGACAAGAACAAAGCAGTGAACTCTAAAATGAATGAAGTGCGAATGGAGGAGGGAAAGAGCACGCTCGACATGCCATATTCTTCTGGTATGTTCTCCAAAAAGGCTGGCATGGGTACTCGCAAAGCAGATGCAGCTCTAGGCAATTCATATGCCCTGTGCTCTCCTCTTAAACCATGTGGCCACTGAGAGTTCCTAAAGAGCATGCCCTAGGATTATAGGATTCCATAGCCACTACCTTTCAGCACAACTCATCCAAGCCCTTAAGCTTGAAACTGAAGACTAGAGCTGAGACGTCATATGGTCAGAGTCGTGCATACATTTGGTGGTAACTTTTTCACAATGCTACCCTCTCTCCTAAACCAAAAATAAATATATAGTCCCATCACAGGCGTAAACAGAAAACTCTGTGCCTAAAATGATATTTTATATATTTCTCTTAAAAACACACTTTATTGGGGCGTCTGGGTGGCTCAGTCAGTGAAGCGTCCAACTTTGGCTCAGGTCTGATCTCACAGTTGGTGGGTTCGAGTCCTGCATGGGTCTCTGTGCTGACATCTCGGAGCCTGGAGCCTGCTTCAGATTCTGTGTCTCCCTCTCTCTCTGACCCTCCCCCACTCTCACTCTGTGTGTGTGTCTCTCTCTCTAAAAAAATAAGTTAACATTTAAAAAATGAAAATAAACTTTATCTCTGTCCATATTTATATTTAGTTGGAAAAATAAGTCAAACAAATATTGCTACAGCACTGTTAAGTGTGCAAAGTAACGTAATGGTATTATTGATCAGTAGATGCCATTCAAGTATTTGTCAGAAAATCTGGTATTTTGTTGTGACTTCCATGTATCTGTCTTTTCTCCTCTGCTATTTTGAACACTTATTTGAAGCGATTTCCATCCTGCATTATTCCCTATTGGGTTTTGATTGCCCATCCAAGGCTCATAATTGGTTTGGTTGTCCAGACCCACTACTCTGATATATGAAATATCACAATGATAGTAGCAGTGGGTACATTAACAATCGCATTTCAACACTTCTATCTTTGGGTAATGGATTCAGGGCAGAGTACTTTGATCTATCCAATATTGCCATAGCCACTGGGTCCTTTTTTCTTTCAACAAAACTATGATACAAATGAAGTAATATTGTTTAAAAATCTTGGTAATCATACACACTGGAAGCTATTTGCTGTGTGTTGTTTGCTATGTGTGATAAAAGTCCTCTACAACCTGGCTGATTGCTGAATTATAGGTAACACTTTGGAACAAACAATTGAATGTGATTTTATAGTTTGCGATCACACATAACTATGACTTTTTGGAATTGCTTCGAGAATATGGGTTATCTACTTAGAAATATAAATGTAGGGGCGCCTGGGTGGCTCAGTCGGTTAAGCGTCCAACTTCAGCTCAGGTCATGATCTCACAGTTCGTGGGTTCGAGCCCTGCATCAGGCTCTGTGCTGACAGCTCAGAGCCTGGAGCCCACCTCGGATTCTGTGTCTCTCTCTCTGCCCCTCCCCCGCTCATGCTCTGCCTCTCTCTCTCTCTCTCTGTCAAAAATAAATAAACATTAAAAAATTAAAAAAAAAAAAAATGCAAATATATTTTGGTTCATCATTCATTTGCCTTATACAACTTGCTGCCCCTTTTCTCATGCCCTTTTGAAATAAAAATAATTAGAATAATGATGGTAGTATTTTTGCCCCTCCTAAATCCACATGTGAAAGTTATACATATCCTCCTTTAAACGGACTTGATCAATACCTGAAGATTTGTTGAACTTTAACGCACATTATTTTACTTTCTTTTTCACTTTTTCTTTTCTTGAACTTACAGAAAACACCATGACAGAGTTTATATGAAAATTCTTACTTCTACCTTGAAATGTGTTTATGTCTGATAAAAAGCAGTGCTTTGGCTAACAGAATTACAAAATGTAAAATTTTAAATTAGAAATTCAAGGCAATATTATAATGACAAAACTACCAAAAGTAATACAACTAAATATGGTGAATTTTAAATTCATAATTTATGGTTTTTTTTTTTTCAGAGAAGTGAAAAGTAACTGCCAATTTATTTCAACATCTAGATGGAGCATGATCTGGCTCTTAGCTTTCTGCCCAAATGGTGGTTTCTTGCTAATTGTCAGGGAAGCCTATTTCTGCATTTGCATGCCTGTGTTTATTAGGGTGATATCCTCTCCTTTTGTCCTTCCTTTTCTGTTATGGCCTCTGGTGACTCTGCATGGTAACCTAGGGTGAAAGCAGATTTTATCTTCTCTGTGGTCCATGAAAGGTGAATAAATTACCTTTCTTCTCCTTTCCTTCCCTGAGAACCTAATGCTCTATACAAATTCTCTAATTTAAAAACATGCAAAAAGTGAGTCCAGGTACACAAAGTTATTTACTGCGTGCCAGGTGGGTTGCAAATGAGCAAAAGAAAGTGTGGAAATTAGAGACTAGAGTTTGCAGCTCCTTCTAACAGAGTAGTTCCTTTTACCATAAAAGGATAAAGCTTTTAGAGCCAGGCTTTTAAACAGATTCATCATCAGCTAGACTCTCCCTCTTTCCAAAGCTCTTCTTTTCCATCTCTCACCATGATCTGTCAGTGGGAGCACCTCAAATTTCCACATGATGCTAAAAAGAGTTCCTCTTTGTTCATACATGCTGCTGTCCCTGAGAGGTGATGACTGGGGCCATGGGAAAAGGCAGGACTAAAGCAGACACTCAACTCCATTCTTCCCACCGGAGAGAGCTGGAGATGATTTTCTCACTAGTTGCCCTAAGAAGCAAACACATCTTATGGAGGAAAACCTACATTTTTTTCATAGATAATACACTGGATTCTCAAAGAAAGAAAGGACATTTCTCTTGTCCCCTTCCCCCCTCAGGGTTTCTTAAAGGCAGCAATAAACTATAAAAATGTCATTTTTTTTTTTATAAAGGAGCTTTAGATTTCTGACCTGGCCAGACGTATTTGACAAAGATTGATAGAAGCACAGATCCTGGGCTTTCCTGTTGTTGTTTTTTTGTTTGTTTGTTTGTTTGTTTGTTTGCTTGCTTGTTTTTTAATTTTGAACTTTTCCTAAGCTTGGTTGGAGGACTTGTGGATTATTTCTGTTATATAAAACAATTTTTGCATGTTTCACCCTTCCTTGGGGAAAACTTTCTACATTTTTAACATGGCAATCAAGTTAAGTTGTCCAGCAATCTGAGATGTAAGTACGAAATATTAGTAGAAGGCATGTACTTACAAATATATATGGAGCACATGCCTTCATTAAGGTCCCTGGATGGAGTGCTCTGGAGTTCTCAGGCTAAAGCCAGATTGGTCAATTCAAACCACAAGATCAGAGTGTTGGTAAGTTACACAGAAGGCTTATCTAAGGGCCACCTAAGGGGAAGTCACTGGGAGGCAGGGGAAGGGAGACTGTTGATCAAAGGGCTGCTGGGGAGTCACATCAGGAAATTACATTTCCTTGTGACTGCAGGCTGCTATCTAGAGCACATGCTGTCTGAGGGGACTAACCCCAGTTTAGGGCCCCGGGAAGCTTCTTGGTCACATAAAATGGAAGCCAAGGCAGCGATACGAAGGCACAGCTTACCTAAATTCTTGACAGTCATTATTCAATCATTATTTTCCTGTATGTGTGTGTGTGTGTGTGTGTGTGTGTGTGTGTGTGTGTGTTTCAATTTTTATCTTCCATTAACTTTCTACTTTGGATCTGAATTATTTTGTAAGCTAATGATGGCCTGATTCCTATATTTAATTCTAGAACTATATTTACATTTAGAAAATTATATTTTGTTTCCTGCATATTTTACCCAATTGTAATTATTTACTTTTGAAATGGCATTACATGCATGATTATCAGTGATATTATTACAGGTAATAAGAAGTATATAGGGGTGCCTGGGTGGCTCAGCCAGGTAAGCTTCCAGAAGATTCTTGATTTTCGCTCAGGTCATGATCTCAGGGTTCGTGAGTTGGAGCCCCACATCAGAGCTGACAGTGTGGAACCTGCTTGAGATTCTCTCTCTCCCTCCCTCTCCCTCTCCCCCACTTGCATGTGTGCGTGTGTACAATTGTACTCTCCCTCTCAAACAAATAAATTTTAAAATGTTTTAAAAAGAAATACATATTTGGTCTTTGGCCTTGTTATGTTTGTGGCACAGAGTTCCCCAAACCCTTGGACTTTCCTAAGTGTTGAGACTGACCAAGGTGTCTCTGGTTATGTTAATGGGGCTTTTAGAATCTGCCTAAAATGGGGGCTGGTTGCCACAAGGGAGGGCTGGAACTTTTAGTTCCATCCCCAATCCCCAAATCTTGGGAGGAGAGAAGACTTGGAATTTGAATCAATAACCAGTGGGTAATGATTTCATCAACTGTACCAATGAAATGAAGCCACCATAAAAACCCAGGAGGACAAGGTTCAGAGAGGTTCCAGGATGAGGAACATATGGAACTTTCCAGAGAGTGGTGCCCTGCAGAGGACATGGAAATTCCATGGCCTTTCCCGATACCTTGCCCTATGCATCTCTCATCTGACTGTTCCTGAATCATATACATTTCAATGAACTAGTAATCTAGTAAGTAATGTTTCTCTGAGTTCTGTGAGCAAAATAATGGAACCCAAGGAGGGGGTTGTGGGAACCTCGAAACTATAGCTGCTCAGTCAGAAGCACAGGTGACAACCTGGGCTTGCACCTGGCATCTGAAGTTGTGGAGGAAGGGGCAGTCTCATAGGAGTGAACCCTCAGCCTGTGGAATATGACATTCCCTTCTGTAGATAGTCTCAGAATGGACTTGAATTCTTGGACACCCTGCTGACTTGTGAGAATTGCTTTGTGTTGTGTGGCAAGCCCCCCCACCCCACACAAAATGTTGAAATTGGATCCAGGAACCTAATTTATGATCACGTATGAGAAAATATCAATGGCTATACATACATAAATATATATATAATATGTGCATACATATATAAATTTTAAAGTTATAATTTATACAAATACTGACATTGGTAATCTATATGAAGCTGCATGATTTATATTAATATATATGATCACATAAATATATATAATTTATATTCTATATATTTGTAATTATATACATACATATGGAGCACAGACAGACCTAGCATGTGTAACAGATAAATCAGTCAAGGAGATTTAAATGTACTCATTCATACCAGAATTTAATGAAATAAACAAGGTAAAATATAAGGACAAGTAGTGTCTTCCATATAAGTATAACCTGTCACCTCTTCTCTTTGTTACCTCTCTTAAATTACATGACAGCCTTTTATAAAGTTTGCAAAACTTGTGATTTTTTTCTGACATTTTCTGAAATTATCTCCATTCTTAAATAAAGGCTTTTTGGACACAAATACTGGTGTTTTTTTGTACAAATAGTTTTGATTTAATATTGGTGATGCTAATGAGCTCACTTATTAAATCCAAATTTAAACACTGACTCTTTTAACAGTGAACAACTTGTACAGTTTAGAGACTTAAATGGCAAAATTTCTAGACATTGCTAAATTACATTTGTCTCATGTTTTCATTTTCAGTAAACAACAGTCTGTGGATAATAAATGTCTATCATAAGAATGCCTATTTCCTTGTTTCAAATTAACTTAAAAGTCATACTCACTTATTATGGAAGGCTTTATAAAAATGTACCTTATTCTTGCTATTTTTATCATAGTTTTTATTACAGAAGTTGATAGTTTAAAACTTTGATCCTTTCTTCTGTCCGTTTTAGCTACTGCAAAAGGGACTAGGCAGACCCGAGAGGGAGCCCACATTACCTACTTATCTCAGGAGCTAAAGTGACATCATCTGTTACCCTGTTTACAAGCAGTAGATTTAATATTCAGACTCAGCCCAACACATCTAAGAATGGAAAAAAGCAACAAATAGCTTAATTTATTAAGTTTATAAAAAAAAATAAGCTGCACCATAGATATTCATTCTTTAACACTGTCATTTAAAAAATTACTTTGAATACAATTACTTGGAATGTTTCCAATAAAATGCAAAGGCGTGAATAATTTCTAAACCACTTCGAATCTAGGGTGAGACGTGGAGATATGAAGGTGATGTACCCCCTTTAGGCTTTGAATTTCAGTAAGGTTGAGACATAGGGTCTATCTCCCCACCCTGTTGTAAGAACCTGTTGGTTCGCAGTATTCACAGCCTACATTTTTGCTTTATTGTGTTAGAGGTGATAAAACCCTTCTCTAAGCCCCTTTTCCATTTCTGCCTCCTCACCACCCAGACTTTATTTTTTCCCTAAATCGAATGTATGTAAAAAAACAATACCGAGCACAAAGGCGATTCACTTTGTATTCGGGCCTTGGGCAATAACAAAATAGAAATTGCAACATTTTACCATACTCATAATTCAGTGATACAAGGTCTCTTTGAAACAAGCACACCAGGCAAAAGACAGGGAGGACCTGTGTTGGGG
Source organism: Herpailurus yagouaroundi (assembly GCF_014898765.1). Classification (NCBI taxonomy): domain Eukaryota; kingdom Metazoa; phylum Chordata; class Mammalia; order Carnivora; family Felidae; genus Herpailurus; species Herpailurus yagouaroundi. The sequence goes on from NW_024412403.1 coordinate 23,427,487, forward strand.
TTGATCCTTTCCGGCTACAGTACAGCTATCCGAATTTCAGCCAGATAACAACAAAAAGAATTTCTAAATTGCCTTTTATACCTTCTTAAAAATGCATATTGATTTCATGTTTTTAAAATAATTCTAATGCCACACCATATGAAGATAATATTCTATTTGCCATGAATGTTTAATGCGCTTCGGTTTTATTGTTGTTTTATTTGGGCATGTTCTGTCAGAACAGATAGTGTGTTTCATAGCAGCAGAGGTAAAAACAAACAAACAAACAAACAAACTCTGGCATATTTAGAATTAATCCAGATATGAGACCTTCGGGACCCCTTTTGGAAATCATTCTTCCAAATTCCTAAGTAAGTTTACATTCATGTGAAGTTCTTATGTAAAAGTAATTCTGTGAGCGATTTAAAAACTTAGGGGGGCCTGGGTGGCTCAGTCGCTTAAGCGTCCAACTTTGGCTCAGATCATGACCTCTTGGTTCATGAGTTAGAGCCCCACATCAGGCTCTGTGCTGACAGCTGGGAGCCTGGAGCTTGCTTCGGATTCTGTGTCTCCTTCTCTCTTTGCCCCCCACCCTCAAAAATAAACATTAAATGAACAAATGAATAAATAAATAAATAAATAAATAAAAGCAAATTATTTGAATATACCTTTCAAAAATCAATTTTATGATACTTATAATGCATATCGTTTTTGTAATAGCTATGATGCATATCTCTGATTCTTTTCATTAATCCGTTTTTCCTTCTGGGCTTTCTGTCATCCGTTGATAATATTTATCTTAATTACTAAGAGCTTCTTTTACTGCCACCATTCACCTCCATTATGCGGCCAGTTCCTGCCACCCTCCCTTCCCTCACCATCACCAGTCCTATGTCCCTGCTCCTAAAATAATCTTCTGTGAAAAAAGGACTAGGGGCACCTGGTGGCTCAGTCGGTTATGCAGCTGACTCTTGATTTTGGCTCAAGTCATGATCTCAGGGTCCCTGAATTCAAGTCCACAATCAGGCTCTGTGATGATATTGTGGAGCCGACTTGGGATTCTCTCTCTCCCTCTCTCTCTGCCCCACCCCCACTCACATTCGAATACTCTCTTTCTCTCTCAAAATAAATATTTTTTTAAAAAAAGAAAGAAAGAAAAGTGATAGATATCAGCTATTGCACTGAACAGTAAATTAAACCTGTACATTTACAACGTAGGGAATATTTTCATTTCTCAGACATTTTAAAACTGATTAGGGTATTATCGGCAGGAAGAGGAGATTTTTAGGGGTGACGATGTTACTTCTTGACTGCATGTGATATTTTATTGTGAGCAAATATTTGTGCATCTGGAAGGAACAATACTTTATTTTTTTAAATGTGTACACTATGGGCACCTGGGTGGCTCAGTAGCTTAAGCATCCAGCTTCGGCTCAGGTCATGATCTCACAGTTGGTGAGTTCGATCCCTGCATTGGGCTCTGTGCTGACAGCTCAGAGCCCGGGGCCTGTTTTGGATTCTGTGTCTCCCTCCCTCTCTCTGCCCCTTCTCCACTCACACTCTGTCTCTCTCTCTCTCAATTTCAAAAATAAATAAATATTAAAAAAAAAAATTTTAATGTGTGCACCCACTATCAATATGGCCAGTGTATTTAAAAATGTGTATGTTTTTCGAAGAATCATTCATTTGGGAAATATTTACATGTATATTTTCAAGAAATTAGCTGTTTTCTGCTAATAAGATTTGACGATATGCTAGTGTTTTGAAGTTTTATTAGGTTGATGGTAGGTGGGATGGTATTTGTCAACAAAATGAAAGCATCTTATACACTACTCACTATTAACCATGTGATCTTGATCCCATTTCTTAGATCTTCTTATTCTCAGTTTCCATGTTTGTAAAATTCTAAAAATGTATCTCATTAAAATGCTGTCAGAATGTAATGGATAATCGGGGCACCTTGGTGGCTCAGTCAGTTGAGCGACCAACTTCAGCTCCGGTCATGATCTCACGGTTTGTGAGTTCCAGACCCATGTCAGACTCTGTGCTGACAGTTTGGAGCCTGGAGTCTGCTTCGGATTCTGTGTCTCCCTCTCTCTCTGCCCCTCCCCCACTCATGCTCTGTCTCAGAAATAAATAAACATTAAAAAAATTTAAAAAAAGAAGAATGTAATGGATAATTTATATGATATACTTAGCATACTATATTTCTATATGAGATAACTTTACACTATTCTCCAAAGGAATTCTCTAATTATGTTGGAAGCAAATTTTCACCTTCATAACTTTTCCTCTAACATACTGATTGAATTTTTACCAAAATAGATAGATAGATAGATAGATAGATGCCGGCAAAGATAATATTACAAATCAGTCAGAGTGTGTATTTCATGTCCCTCTCCCCCCAAAATCTCTCATGTATTTATATTTTTCCTCAGTAGTTAGTCAATAGGAAGCAGACACCTTTGTAAGTTATTAGGGATAGTAAATCCACTTACAATTTGCAACATACATTCTGTGTGAACTTAAATCCTGCTCTGCCCTCACCTGTCCTGGCCCCTCACATCCCTCTGTGAGTCATGGGCAGCATTCTTGCCTGAATTCTAGGAGTTTGTCTCATTAAACTGAGCTTTTTTTTTTTGGATTTTTTAAATTTTTATTTATTTTTGAGAGAGAAAGACAGCTCAAGCAGGGAGGGGCAGAGAGAGAGAGAGAGAGAGACAGAATCTGAAGCAGGCTCCAGGCTCCAAGCTGTCAGCACAGAGCCTGATGCGGGCCTCGAACCCACGAACTGTGAGATCATGACCCAAGCTGAAGTCGGACACTTAACCCACCAAGCCACCCAGGCACCCCAAACTGAGCTTTTTATTGAAGAAATAACAAACAAACAAAACCAGAAGTTCATCACAAGTGTTTCCAGTTGTACTGTATATTTTGTGCTCTAGCCCTCTTGAATAGGAGAGAAAAGCTGTAACTGAGGATTTGTGGCTCAGGAAGCTGCCATGACATATTTTGGTCTTAGCCCTGTTCTCACTTCAGCTCCAGGTACTACACAGCCAGTTTGGTATCTGAGCATTTCCCTTCATAGCTCAAAGCAACTTTCCCAGGATATCTGGTCTGAGTGTATAACCATTTTCTGATTACTTGTTTAGGATTTAAAACCGCATCCAGAAAAATATTAAGTGAATATTCAAAAACATGTCACAGAAGTGATAAAGAGGATTACTAGTTTCTGTTGGCAGCATATGTCTTAATTTAATTTAAATACTTGATGAATAAATATGGTCCCAGCACCACGCGTATTGAAAATATAGTCGAAATGAAAAAATTGTCATCTTCTTAAATAGTAGTTAGGAAAAAATCCTGGGCACATAGTGGGTATACAATAAATACAGAAAATCATGGATGGTGAGTGCAATTTACTGAAAAAAAATCATATTTATTCACTATAACTCAGATACAAGAAAGCAGGAATAAAAAGTATATCCTTAATTTTTAAAATATAGTAGCTTCCTCTTACATTAGCCATTGTACGTATTTAAAAAGAAAAAGTTTCAAAATACTATGAGCTACATATATCAAGCAGTAAGGAAGTGTCCCCAAAATTTGAACATTAATTTGCTGATACTCTTATTTTTGAAATCCTGTTGAAAAATTATACTGGTGTATTCTTAGCCATTTTACAACGTGTATAGCAAGCCCCTAGTGAAAAGGCGTTTCTCTGTCTCCGTGACATTCGGGTGGTGCATTTGCTCCATACTGATTCAGAGACAGGCCGTTCAATTACAGTGAAGGGAGCTGTATATCCAATTCCCTCCGCACAGGTTGTGCTGGGGAACTGCCCCTTCATGCTCCTCTACTTTCCATCATTCAGACAGAACAGGTGGTTGCCATGGGCAGCAAAACAGTAGAGCAGCCATGATCGTTTAGTGACTGCTGATCATATGAGCCACTGCAGTCCATGAGGACTTGAGTTTCTGTGTTTACTTTCAGAATGAATATCCTAGAATGATGTAAGCCTAGACAAGGAAAAGCCTGCTTCGGAAAGAGACTTTTTTTTCACCCTGGAAAAGTTTAGACAGCTTTTCTTCGGTTGGGGAGGTGGAGGGGTGGGAGATGGGAGGTGGGGTACCAAAAAAAGCCTCATCTGAAAGCTATCAGTGACGTTGTGAAGTCATCACGTAGAAACTAAATAGAGTTTTTTCTCTCTTTTTAATTTCTTTTGTGGGTTTTATTATGCTTTCAGTATACCTGCATGAAATGGTTTGTGGAAGAATAGATAATTTATCTCTCCATGTAATAGATTACATTCCTTTTCAATTGTTTTGACTGATAAGCAATTACTCCAAAATTCAGTGTTCAGTAAAATTTTGTTTATCAGAAGGAATGGAGTGTAACCAGAACATAGGTAATCCAAAGTGATGAATAATATAAAAGCAGTTAATCTTAAATTAAATTTAGCTTTGCATTACAATTAGAAAAATTAAGCTGGTATCATTTTCTCCTTTTATTTCTTTATACTTTACAAAATAAACCCATTTACAAGAACTGATTTTAATGTTCTAAATATTATGAACTGTTATACATTTTTTATTTTATTTTATTTTTTTATTTTTTATTTTTTTAAATTTTTTTTTCAACGTTTATTTATTTTTGGGACAGAGAGAGACAGAGCATGAACGGGGGAGGGGCAGAGAGAGAGGGAGACACAGAATCGGAAACAGGCTCCAGGCTCTGAGCCATCAGCCCAGAGCCCGACGCGGGGCTCGAACTCACGGAGTGCGAGATCGTGACCTGGCTGAAGTCGGACGCTTAACCGACTGCGCCACCCAGGCGCCCCTACATTTTTTATTTTAGATACATACAAATGCACACTTACACATGTAGTTGCATCTTCCCAAAATAATGTCCAACAACATTAGAACCTTCTTCAATCATTTTTTTGGTCCCACCTACTCCAACCAGAAAGTTTCACGCAGTGACATTTTGAAAAAAATACTTTTTATGCCCTATTTTGTAACAACTCTAATTCAGAAAAAAAAAAAACACATAGATGTGGAAACAAAACTAAAAAACAATAAAGAAATTATGCCAAATACAATCTGGAAAAATTATCAGACAATGTCAGTGGTTTGTTTATAGAGTTGTTTGTTTAGTGGCTTTGATGTGAATTTGCGACCACAGTGAATATTTGTATCCAGGTGCTCTTAGTTATAGACATGTTGATAATTGTTACATTACATTGAAGATAAGTCTAAAATCTTATAATACCAGTTATGGGCTCTGATATGTTTTCCATTGAAGTGTTTTCCCACCTTGAAATGATGAGTTCAAACATAAACAGGGGGTTTCCTTTGAAATGTTTCATCCTAAAATCCAGTGATTGAAACTATGAATGAGCATCTGACATTTCTGAAAAAATGCAGAATTATGTAAATAAGATACACATTTTTGTAGGATAGTGAAACAGGATAGAAGCAGCATAACTGATAAATTAAGGGTAACATATATACATATGTGTATATTTATGTCACTAGTTTAAAGAACATCGTCAAGGGTGATAAAATGTGTAAAGAATGAAAGAGTTTAAATAACAAAATTGACTTTACCAGAGTTATTCTTTATGTATTAAATTCCATACAAAGGGAACATTTTAGACTTTAAGTCTGAAAAATCGAGTTTATATATTTCTTAATATAATTTTTCTCTTTTCATGATTACATCTAGCATACCAAGAGCTCCAGCTTCTTTGGTTTATGATCAAACATGGAGATAATTATATATGTTTCTTTAATGCTTGCTTCTCATGGAAATGAGGAATTCTTAGCTTTTTAAGTTGCACAGACTCCAAAAGAAAAAAATTGCAGAACAGATTTAAATATATGAGACCATAATCTTTTATTATGTGTTTGGATTAAGGGATAAATTAATAGCAAAACTAAGAAAATAAAGAAATTGAAGTTTATCAAAAACACATGGCAAATCATAGGACAAAAATGAAAAGAATTAGCTGGAAAGAAAAAAAAAACTTGTGTGTTGCAAGGAATAATGCAAAAATAAAAACATTTTATTAAGAAATAAGTATGTGGTCATGAGTTATGACTACCATTTAGAAAACAGACTAAATTTGAAGAAAAGCATCATATAAATAAAGACAAGGACCAAATTTTTAAATGATGACTCAGACTATTTTAAGAACAGCTAACATTCATTAAAATATAAAATCTGAAAACACAAAAGAAAGTGCATAGAACAATGAAAAAAATAATGGCAGAAATGAAAACATTTACAATAAAAGTCAACCAAGATTAAAAGATGATGCAAAGTATATTTCTCCTTTTTGTTAGAAAACCTGTGTGAGTTTCAAATGGAAAACAGGATTGCAAACTTAAAGACTGTTAGGTTCTGTGATGTTAAAGTCTAGTTTCTAAAAATGTGTACCCAGATCTTATGAGAAACATGACATGTACTGAATTATATTTGTCAAAGATGCAGTATTACACTGGGTACCAAATCTTATTCAGTGTAATGGTGTCTCTGTAGACCCTAGAGTTGTCCTCTGGTCATTAACTTTGTGTAGATCTCAGAGTCCTATGTCTGTGGGATTTCTAACACATGTTACTACACTTTCATTCAGGTCATCACAGAGCTCAGAAATTCCATTAAAAATTAATCAATGGTGACACTGAAGCACTTAATTGTTTATTTGGGAAATGATTTCACACCAAGTAATACAGTGTAACCTCCCTTTCTATTGTATCCTTTAGCCAAGACCTTGGGGATCCTTCAGCATATCAAAGGCTTCTGCAAATGCTCTGTACCTGATAGTCAAGCAAGTCCCTATTCACCACCTTGTAAAAAGAATGGAGGATGTGGACTGGCCTGAACTCCTCTTAGGTGATTTAGAAGTTTCACTATTCCATCATTGTTTTGGCATGAGGAATTTATGCTTTCAAAGCCCAGTTTTAAAAGACTAGAAGTGAAGGGATTTTAGAAATTTGTCAATTCCCTGTTCATAAAGGCTAGGTAGCAAATGGAATTGATTACCCCTTCTGCCATTCTTTTTTTATTTGTAAGAAATATTTGGCTCTTTGTTCCAGAGTGTCTTTTTTTTTTTTAACTCATGGTGAGTGTACTGCATATCTATGATCATCAAATAACTGCCTAGAGATTTTTGAATCTTAATTTTGTCAAACTTCGTATTAACTATTCATCTAAGTGCAATAGGGTGCATGTTAAGAGAGAGATTAAACACAGTGCCCTTTCATAAGTCTTTAAATGCCAACTTCTTTAAGTGCCTGGAGCTGACTAGATTTTAAGAAACAAGTAAATGAAATTATACTTAATTTACAGGACAAGACTTTTTTTAATTAAACTTCGTGACAGTTATTGTGCTTTGAATAGGTTATTCATTCAATTGTCATAACAAATCTTTAAAGCAGATACTATTTTTTATTCCCATTTTACATATGAAGAATCAATGTCTTGTAAACATTAAATGCCTTGCCCAGAGTCACATAGATATTAAAATGTAGTAGCAAAACTCTATGAAGTATATTCTTCACTACAATTCCACAGTATACAATAGTGAAATTAATAGATGGCTTTCATGATAGGTGAATGACCTTATCAGCTTCATGCCAGGTGGACACCAATTAGTGAGGTGACTAGTAATACCCACTGATAAGAAACTTCACTCAAACAATGCAAAAAAGTAGACATTATATATTTACACGATCTCTAGCTTTTGCTTTTCTCTTACACACCAAGGGCATTGTTCATGATAATGTGAATTATTTTCAAATCAAATTAAACTTTTACAAGTCAAGAATTTAAAATTAATAAGGAATATGCAAATTTTATTAAGGAAGTCACCACGAGGTTGAATTGTGTACCAATTAAAAATAGAATAGCTGCAAGTGAAGATAAGTAGTACATACACGAAGGCACAGAGTTGAGGTCACCATTGGCTTTACCCCTGCTGTCTTCCCAGCTCCCTCCTCTATGCATTCTCTGCCCCTTAGGTTGCACACTGTGCTACTTGGGTACCTGGACCCCAGACTCTCCCTTGTTTAGACATGATCGAGCCAACTGTTGCAACTAGTTGCTGAAAAGGATGCCAAGAGTGAACATGGTTTTAGTCACAGGTGCACAGCACCTCTGGGGGGAGTGCAACCTCAGATGCTGCTCCTTTGGGGTCACTCTTTGAGATACCAATAAGACTGCTTGTGAGTAGCAGTGACTAGCCCATGATCCCTGGCTGTCCAGTCTCCACCAGGATGCCCTATAAGCCAGTGTTATCATTTTCCTCATGTTCTCCTGTTACTCATTTGGGACACATAAGGATGCCACGGCATATGATTTAGAAAGCTCTCCCGTTGAACATTTTCTAGAATCCCATTGTTATTCTGATTTCTGTTCATGAAAAAAAAATTAAATCAAAAATATAGGCTAACATATCTGCCTTGGACCTAAAACTTAAGGTAAAATTTAGTTTATGCTATATGAGCAATTGTTTTGATTAACACCTATGCATGTTCAGTTGGAAGTTGCTATTATTATCAGACATTGCTGTTTAATTTATGAAAACTATAGAAAAAATTTTGTACTCCAGTGGAAAACTACGCACTGTCTACAGCATACGCTTCTGAGTTATTTGATTTTAGTCTTTTATTATCTTTAAGCTATTTCACAATCATAATTTGTAGATCACTGATTAACATGCAAATTCCACCGTAGCTAGTAGAGATTCAATTGACTTTTCTCTCTCACCCTATGGAAAACCCAACTTTGCCCCCAAGTATACATGAATTTGAATATTCCTGATCTATACATTTGTCTACTTTTTGTATTCTCTTTTGAACAAATGTAACACCTACCTGGAGCCTTCATTAAATAAATTAAATAAAATGTTAACCATTGTTTATTTTTTTTCTGAAAATGATTGTTTAACAAAATCGATTCATGTACTACTATCTTATAACCCATATAAAAAGGTAAATTTAAATGAGATAATGTATGTGAACTTCTAACAGCCCTTTACAGACAAAACATAGAGTTATTACAATAACACATTAAAGAGATATAAGAAATATCTTATTGGAGAAAAAATCTAGTACTTTCAGTAGAAAGAGAACTGCAAGTCTTATTTTTCTGTCAGAATAAATTCAAGTACACTGAAAATAACAGGAAATGCTGATCAGAGTTGAGAAAACAGAGCATTCAGAGAGTGATGAATTGTTTAAAGAAAATCAGCCTGGATCACAGGGAGACAGCCACACCTGACAAAACTGATAGTATTTTGCTTGATAAAATAATACAGTTGTCAGAGAAAATTGGGGACATAATTTTCCTACGGTACAAATTGTTCCCTAAATGACCAGATAGAAAACTCAATCTACAAGGTCAACCATTATGGAGGGATGTGGAAGACGGCTACTTGGATAAAGAACTGTCTTGAAGAATGAAGACAAATGATAACACAAGAAGAAAACCTCCACATGGATGGGAGTGACAAGTGTGATGTGTCAAAGATCCACATTAGTTCCAATTGTAGAAAGTTAGATACCAGTGATGTGAAAGGCAGAATACTCAACAAGATAGATAAACAAGTGTTCACCTGAAAAAAAACTTTGAGTCTAAAGTCCACAATTCGTTCAAGGATTAAGGTCACTAACTTCTCAAAGATTTGGCAAGACTGTGTTGAACAATGGTTTCCATAGACCAATGGTTTGAATGTCAGTCATTGTAGTGAAACTAAGAAAATTAAGCCACTGACAAGGGAAGAAAAGATCATGTCAAGTTCTTCAAGGTTACAATATATTAAAAAAAGAGAAAATGTCTTGGGTATATAGTGTGTGTGTTTCTGTATATGGGCATATGTGTGCACATGCTTGTGCAGGCATGCAACGGAATAATCTTTTGTTTTATAGTGTCCTTCACCTTTCTTTTTTAATGTTTTTAATTTATTTTTGAAAGGGGGGAATGGAGGAGGGGCAGAGATAGAGAGGGAGACAGAGGATCCAAAATGGCTCCACACTGAAAGCAGCGAGCCTGATGTGGGGCTGGAACTCACAAACCACGAAATCATGACCTGAGCCGAAGTCAGACTGAGCCACCCAGGAGCTCCCGTCCTTTACTTTTTTACCTAAACCAGAAGAGCTGATGTCATCATTTCAAATCTCAAGAGAAAGTTGCCTGTTTATTTTAGCAGAGCAGGACATATTAGTAAAAATAGTGCTGAAATCATGAATGTGGCAATGAGCAACCAAATTGAAATTGCTGCGCAACCTTGGTGTCTTGGGTTTTTAAGAGAGAATTTCTGAGTTGGAAAGTGTCTTTCGTTAGCTGATTATCACGCTACTTCGAACAATTTGATAATTGAAAAGATACTAGTTGTACACAAATACTAAAGCTAATAGTGAAAAAGCTGTATTCTGTAAGGGCAGGTGCTAGGACAGGAAATGAATTATATCGAGGATATTACACAATCGATTGCTTTCAGATCAATTTAAATTGTTTTGTTTCCTACGTATACATTAAAGACATGAAAATTATGAAAATATAGCAAAGCTTATAGAATAAAAGACTTTTAAAGAATGGATATTTAATACTTAACCTGCATGTGTGTAATGGTAGTTTCATTAGTTGTTCTTGGTGTTGGTTCCCTCTAAAATTAGAGAAGAAAATGTTTATTGAGTTATAACATGGTACTAATGACTTCTCTAGGCATTTTTTAACATAAATGGCCTCAGTTTTTAGAAAAAAAAATTGAATACCCAGATATAAAACATATAGTTTATTTCATCCACATAAAGAAGAATGGAGCCTATGATTTTTGTATGTAATAATGTGAATATGTCCTATATATAGTGAATATGTATATTCACATAATTTGAATATGTCCTTTCCTTTTTTTTTTCAGTGCGATGTACAATGTATAGGATCACTAAATGAGTAGAAATTCAAATGATTAAGTTTTTTAATTTAAATTTTAGTTAGTTAATATAAAGTGCATTATTGGTTTCTCAATGATTAAGTTTTTTTAAAAAACTAAAACTTGGGTGACAGTATTAAATTTTTATAACCTGATTACTGAATAGAAATGATGTACAGTATTTTTGTTTACTTCTTTAAAAAAAAAATTAGACCAGCATTGCCTCCCAGAATTTTTATTTTTGTTTACTTCTTTTAAAAAAAAATTAGACCAGCATTGCCTCCCAGAATTTTCTGCAAGCATAGAAATATTCTAGAATTTGTGCCGTCTGATACAGAAGCCACTAGCCACACGTCTCTATTCAGTAAGTGAAATAAGGGACATATTTTTACATTTTATTTAATTTCCAATTCTTTATTTTTGTATTTTTTTTTATTTATATATGAAATTTATTGTCAAATTGGTTTCCATACAACACCCAGTGCTCATCCCAAAAGGTGCCCTCCTCAATACCCATCACCCACCCTCTCCTCCCTCCCACCCCCCATCAACCCTTAGTTTGTTCTCAGTTCTCAACAGTCTCTTATGCTTCCGCTCTCTCCCACTCTAACCTCTTTTTTTTTTTTTCCTTCCCCTCCCCCATGGGTTCCTGTTAAGTTTCTCAGGATCCACATAAGAGTGAAACCATATGGTATCTGTCTTTCTCTGTATGGCTTATTTCACTTAGCATCACACTCTCCAGTTCCATCCACGTTGCTACAAAAGGCCATATTTCATTTTTTCTCATTGCCACGTAGTATTCCATTGTGTATATAAACCACAATTTCTTTATCCATTCATCAGTTGATGGACATTTAGGCTCTTTCCATAATTTGGCTATTGTTGAGAGTGCTGCTATGAACATTGGGGTACAAGTGCCCCTATGCATCAGTACTCCTGTGTCCCTTGGATAAATTCCTAGCAGTGCTATTGCTGGGTCATAGGGTAGGTCTATTTTTAATTTTCTGAGGAACCTCCACACTGCTTTCCAGAGCGGCTGCACCAATTTGCATTCCCACCAACAGTGCAAGAGGGTTCCCGTTTCTCCACATCCTCTCCAGCATCTAGAGTCTCCTGATTTGTTCATTTTGGCCACTCTGACTGGCGTGAGGTGATATCTGAGTGTGGTTTTGATTTGTATTTCCCTGATAAGGAGCGACGCTGAACATCTTTTCAGGTGCCTGTTGGCCATCCGGATGTCTTCTTTAGAGAAGTGTCTATTCATGTTTTCTGCCCATTTCTTCACTGGGTTATTTGCTTTTCGGGTGTGGA